>NC_133660.1:180628206-180785311 GCF_037893015.1 Macrotis lagotis | reverse complement strand
GGTATTGGCTAAGAAATAGAGTGGTGGACCAGTGGAATAGACTAGGTACAATAGCATGAAATGATTATAATAATCTGCTTTTGATAAACCCAAAGAGTCCAGCTATTGGGATAAAATTTCTCTCTTCAATAAAACCTGCTGGGAAAATTGGAAGTTAGTATGGAAGAAACTTAGATTAGACCAACACCTCACACCCTGTACCAAGATAAGATTCAAATGGGTACAGGATTTAGACATAAAAAACAATACTATAAGCAAACTAGAAGATCAAGGACTAGTTTATTTGTCAGATCTATGGAAACTGAAGCAGTTTATGACTAAGGAAGACATGGAGAACATCACTAAAAACAAACTAGATGATTTCAATTACATTAAATTAAAAATCTTTTGCACAGCCAAAACCACTGTAACCAAGATCAAAAGAAATGCAGTAAATTGGGAAACAATTTTTACGACTAATGTTTCTGACAAAGGACTCATCTCTAAAATATACAGAGAACTGAATGAAATTTTTAAAAAAAGCTATTCCCCAACTGACAAATGGTCAAAGGATATGCAAAGACAATTTACAGATGAGGAGAAAAAAGCAATCCATAGTCATATGAAAAATTGCTCTAAATCATTACTTATTAGAGAAATGCAAATTAAAGCTTCTCTGAGGTACCACCTCACACCTCTCAGACTGGTCAGTAGGACCAGAAAGGATAATCGCCATTGTTGGAAGAGTCCTGGGAAATCTAAAACACTATTGCATTGTTGGTAGACCTGTGAACCCATCCAACCTTTCTGGAGAGAAATTTGGACCTATGCCCAAAGGGCAAAAAATGTGCATGCCCTTTGATCCAGCAATACCACTACTGGATCTATACCCTGAAGAGATGATAAAAAAGGGAAAAAACATTACTTGTACAAAAATATTCATAGTAGCCCTATTTGTGGTGGAAAAGAATTGGAAATCAAGTAAATATCCTTTAATTGGGGAATGCCTTAGCAACCTGTGGTATATGTATGTCATAAAATACTATAGTTCTCTTAGAAACCAGGAAGCATGGGAATTCAGGGAAGCCTGGAGGGATTTGTATAAAATGATGCTGAGTGAGATGAGCAGAACCAGAAAAACATTGTAGACCCTAACAGCAACATGGGGGCAACGATCAACCTTGATGGTTTCTCTCATTCCATCAGTACAAAAATCAGGGACAATTTGGGACTGTCTGCAATAGAGAATACCATCTGTATCCAGAGAAAGTACTGCTAAGTTTGAACAAAGACCAAGAACTCTTACTCTTAATTTAGGAAAAACCCTCTAAATTATTGTCTGATCTTGCTCTCTCTTATACTTTATGTTTTTTCCTTAAGGATATGATTTCTCTCTCATCACATTCAATTTGGATCAATGTATAGCATGGAAACAATGTAAAGACTAGCAAATTGTCTTCTTTGGGGGGGTGGGGAAGAGAAGTAAGATTAGGGGAAAAATTATAAAACTCAAAAAAAATAAAATCTTTAAAAAAATGAAAATTTATAGAATTTCAGAAGAGGGATTTCTTTGAGAGAAGTGGATATTCATTTGGAATGGCTATTTTGATTTTTTTCTTTTAGAAATCAGAAATGCACTATCAAGGCACTTTGTAAAGGGAGATGGGGAGGGGAAAAAAGATTAATTAATTCAATTAATATTAATTCTTTATTGATAAGAAACTTATAGTATGTGATTATAATAATTAATGAGTAATTTACCTTCACTAAATGGCCTTTCACCTTATCATTTTTATTGCTTTGATGTACTTAATAATGTATTATGACTTTCCAACTGACTTCTGATAATTCACGTTCAACCTAATCACTGTGGTTGACTGGATGCTTACTCAGAGAACTTTGATTTAGGAAGTTTTGTCATGCTTTGGTTTATGAGACTGTGATTTATTCAACTAAGTACATAGGAATAATTAGGTCAGAAGTATCATTAGGTCTAATCACAATCGGGGTAGAACATCTCAGGCTTCTGGTCCAAAGAAATTGGAAGACATTTATTATTTAAAACAATTGTTTGAAAGGATGTCTTGATGGTAGATAAAGAACAAACCTTGAAATCAGGAATATGTGGATATAATTTGTGCTTCTGACAGATTTTGTCTGTGTTAAACTAGACAAGTAACTGAACCTTGCAATACTCTGGGTAATTATGATTTTTATTAAAGGTGCTGATCTATATTGTTGTGCTTTCTTTATTGGTTTTGTTGTTGGTTTTTAAAATTTTCTTTATTTCTCTATTTTTCCAACTACAAGTATTGGTAGTTTTCAACACTCATTGTTTTTAACCCTCTCCTTCCTTCCTTCCTTCCCCTTTCCTCCTGATAGAAAGTAATGCAATATGAGTACTATATATGTCTATAATCATGTGTCTAATATGTGTCTATAATCATGCTAAAATGGATCTATATTAATCATGTTATGAAAGAAAAATCACATTCGGATAAAAGAAAAAAATAGAAAGTAAAACAACAATTCATAGGAAATTTTTTTTAAAAAATTGAAGAGAGTAAACTTTGGTCTGCATTTAAAGTGCATTTAAAACTTGTCTGGATATGAATGATATTTTCCATCACAAGACTTTTATTATTGTCTTTGATTAGTGTACTGCAGGTATAATCAAGTCCATCATAGTTGATCATCATCCATGTAGCAATAGTGTATATGATACTGTTTCTGGTTCTGCTCACTTCACTCATTCTCACTTTATGCAATTCTGAATTCCCATCCCTCATGTTTTCTTATAGAACATTAGTGTCCCATCACATTCATATTCCACAATTTGTTAAGCCATTGCCCGTTTGATAGGCATCCCTTCAAATTCCTATTCTTTGCCACTACAAAAAGAGCTACTATGAATATCTTTGTACATGTGGTGTTTTTTTATCCTTTTTTGTAATCTCTTTGGGAAACTCAGTAGTGATATTGATGGATCAAATGTATGAATAGTTTTATTGCCTTTTGGACATAATTACAAATTGGTATCCAGAAAGATTGGATCAGTTCACAACTCCAACAATAATGAATTAATGTCCCAATTTTCCCACATCTCCTCCAACATTAATCATTATCTTTATTATTGGTATATTTATTTATATTATTGCAATAATCTTGTTGTGAGAGTGAACATAAAGCCCCCTCCCCTTCCCCAAAAAGTATAGAGAAACCTCAAGAATCCTGAGAGAAAGAAAAGTATACTTTTCTGTGTTCAGATTCCAATGACTGTCTCTGGGATAAGTTGCCTTCTTTATCATAAGTCCATCAGAGGGATTTCCAGCCAAGATGGCAGAGAGAAGACAGGCCAAGTTCTAAAGTCTCTTGATCTCTTCCCCATCTATCACATGAAACAAACCTCTTAAAAGAAATCCGAACCAGGAAACCCAGAAAGAAAAGCCAGGAGAAACAACATCTACCTCAGAATTTGTCTCCTGCAGCAGCATTGGCCAAATTCAGGCAGATGAGTCTGGGCTAAGAGGGAGGATCAGCTGAACAGGAACCAAGAGTCTGAGGGCCTGAGAGCTGGACCTGCTGGATCAGCAGTGGGGCTAGATAGCAGGGGCTTGAGTCAATCAGGGAGTAGAGGTTCTGGAGCTTGCTGACAGGACTGGGGGAAGAGTTCCAGTGCAGGATTGCTGTGGACACCATCCCTGGGCTCCTCTGGTCTGAGGAACTCTGAGTCCCTTTACAACTCAGACCTCTTCCCAAACAAACAAATGCAAACTACTTCTGCCTCAGGCCCAGGTGAACAGAAGAACCAGTCCAGCTGAGGAATGACCTCAGGCCATGCTAAATCCCATCATTGATTGAAGGCAAATAATTCAATAGCTCCAACTCCTCCCTTCAAGCAAAGGGAGAAGACCTCAAATAAGGTCACAGACACTCCACAGAAAGAAACCAACACCTCCTACTGGCCAGCCAGAGAAACTGCACTCAGTGAATAAAGCCTTTAGGGATCCCAAGCCCCTGTGAACCAGACCCTCCCCAACTCAAGGTCTTAGCAAAATGAAGAAGGGTCAGCGGAAAGGTGGATCCATAGAAAAATTCTTGGAAGGGAAAGACCCTAACTCAGAAAGACCTAGAACCTCTGTGGAGAATACAATCTGGTCTTCAGCTCAGAAAGACTTCCTTGAAGAAATATGGACGGAACTTAAAAATTTGGGAGAGACAATTAATACCTTTCAACAAGAAAACAAAACCTTAGAAAGTACAATTGGAAAAATACAAAAGGAGAATAAATCTCTCACATCATCAATTGGACAAATACAAAATGAGAATAATTCTATCAGATCCTCAATTGGGCAAACACAAAAAGAAAATAATTCTCTCAAAACCTCAATTGGTCAAATGGAAAGCTCTTTCAAAAGTAGAATTGACCAATTGGAAAAGGAGTTGCAAAAGGTTAATGAAGAAAACTCCTCCCCCCAAAAAAGAATGGAGTCTACAGAAACTATTGACTCCATGAGACAGCAAGAGTCAGTTAAACAAAATCAAAAAATAGAAAAAAATAGAAGAAAATATAAAATATCTTATCAACAAAACCACTGACCCCAAGAATAGATTGAGGAGGGGCAACCTGAAAATTATGGGATTTCATGAAAACATTGAAGAGAAAAAAAGCCTGGACTTAATATTACAGGATCTAGTGATGGAAAACTGCCCTGATATCATGGAATCAGATGGCAAGGTAGTTACTGAAAGAGTACATCGATCCCCACCAGAAAAAGATCCTAAAATGAAAGCACCAAGGAATGTTGTGGCCAAACTCCAGATCAGATAAAAGAAAATCCTGCAAGCAGCCAGAAAGAAACAATTTAAATATCAAGGACCCACAGTAAGGATCACACAGGACCTGGCTGCATCAACATTAAGGGATCGAAGGGCCTGGAATGAGATATTTCAAAGAGCAAGGGAGCTTGGAATGCAGCCACAAATCTACCTTCCCACAAAGCTGAGCCTTCTCTTCCAGGGAAAAAGATGGACATTTAACAAAATGGAAGAATTCCAAAAATTTCTGATGAAAAGACCAAAGCTAAACAGAAAATTTGGACATCAAACAGGAGGTTCAAGAGACACATGAAAAGGCCAAAAAAAGGGGGGGGTCAGTAAAAAGAAAAAAAATGCTATCCATTAAGTTGAAACTGGCTATATCCCAGCATGGTGAAAAAAGATTCTCATAAATCTTGAGAATTGTAACTCTAACAGAGAACATACCTAGCGAGAAATGATGGACATTCATGACCTAACCATGAGACTACTATCTAATGGGATGTCACTGGCTTTAACCCCACTTGGGAGAAAGACTGTAATAACTCTAAGGAATTTTGACTCTATTCAATAGAATATACTGAACTAGAAGGGACAGACACTCAGAATTTTCTGTGACTTAGAATGATCTAAACAATACTACCTCCTTAAAATGGGGGACAGGAAAGAAACAGGAGGAGGGAGGGGATTGAAAGGGGTAAATCTCATTACACTAAGAGGTACAAAAATACCTATGGTAATAGAGGGGAAGAAGGGAGCAGATGAGAAATACCTGAATGTTCTTCTCATCAGACTTGGCTTAAAGTCAACCTACATATACTCAGTTAACTTATAAAACATCTAACCTTTCAAGTATTTAAAGGGGAAAAGGGGAGGGGGGACAGATAAAGTGAAGGGGAGTGGGGGAAAAAGGAGAAATAACAAAAGGAAGGGAAGGGAAAAGGGAAAAAGGGAAAGGGGAAAGGGGAAAGAAAGGGGAGAGGTGATATAGGAGGACAAACACACTGAAGGGGGTGGTATTGAGAAACAAAATACTGTGGAATATGGATAAAGGGGGAGAAGGGGGAAAAATACAAGCAGAGGGCAGATAGCAAAGAGGGCAATAAAGAATTAGTAATCATAACCTTGAATGTAAATGAGATGAACTCTCCCTTAAAATGTAAGCAAATAGCAGAGTAGATTAAAAACCAGAACCCTACAACATGCTGCTTACAAGAAACTCATTTGAAGCAGAGAGCTACATTTAGAGTAAAGGTAAAATGTTGGAGCAAAATATATTTTGCTTCAGCTGAAGTAAAAAAAGCAGGGGTAGCAATCCTTATCTCAGACAAAGTAGAAGCAAAAATAGATAGAGTTAAAAGAGATAAGGAAGGAAACTTTATCCTCCTAAAAGGTACCATAGACAATAAAGTCATTTCAATACTGAATATATATGCACCCAATGGGACAGGACCCAAATTCTTAGAGGAGAAGCTGAAAGAACTACAGGAAGATATAGACAACAAAACTCTACTTCATGCTCTCAAATTGAGATAAATTGAATCATAATAAAATAAACAAGAAAGAAGTTAATGATGTGAATAGATAGTTAGAAAAATTAGATATGGTAGACTTATGGAGGAAACTGAATGGGGATAGAAAGGAATATACATTTTTCTCTCTGCAGTACATGGAACTTATACAAAAATTGATCATGTACTAGGACATAAAAACCTAATGATCAACTGCAGAAAGGCAGAAATAGTGAATACATCTTTCTCAGATCACAATGCAATAAAAGTCATATGAAATATTGGGCCAAGGAGATATAGACCCAGAACAAATTGGAAACTGAATAGCCTCATTTTAAAAAATGAGTGGACCAAAAAACAAATTATAGAAAGAATTAACCATTTTATCCTAGATAATGATAATAATGAAACAACATATCAAAATCTATGGGATTCATTCAAAGCAACTCTCAGGCAATATATTATAGCTCTAAAAGCTTACATGAATAAATTGGAGAAAGAGGAAATCAATACACTAAACATGCAACTAAAAAATTAGGGAAAGAACAAATCAAAAAACCCCAATTAAATATCAAATTAGAAATTCTAAAATTTAAGGAGAAATTTATAAAATCGAAAGCAAAAAATCTATTGAATTAATAAATAAAACCAAAAGTTGGTATTATGAAAAAAACAAAAAAAATTGATAAAACTCTGGTCAATTTGATTAAAAAAAAGAAAGAAGAAACCGAATTGCTAGTATCATAAATGAAAAAGTTAAACTCACCAATAAGGAGCAGGAAATTAAAGTAATAAATCGAAATTATTTTGCCCAACTCTAGGCCAGTAAATTTGATAATCTAAGTGAAATGGATGAATATTTACAAAAATATAAGTTGCCCAAGTTAAATGAAGAAGAGATTAAATACCTAAACAGCCCTATCTCGGAAAAAAAATTCAACAAGCCATCATTGAACTCCCTAAAAAAAATCTCCAGGGTCTGATGCATTCACAAGTGAATTCTACCAAACATTAAAGGAACAATTGGCTCTAATTCTATATAAACTCTTTGGAAAAATAGGGAAAGATGGACCTCTGCCTAACTCTTTCTATGAAATCAATATGGTGCTGTTATTTAAACCAGGAAGAGTTAAAATAGAGAAAGAAAATTATAGACCTATTTCCCTGATGAATATAGAATCAAAAATCTTAAATAATATCTTAGCAAAATGATTACAAGTTAACACCAGGATAGTACATTATGATCAAGATGGATTTATTCCAGGAATGCAGGGTTGGTTCAATATTAGGAAAACTGTTAGTATATTCAATTATATCAACAATAAATCTATCAGAAATCACATGATCATATCAATAGATGCTGGAAAGCTTTTGACAAAATACAGCATCCATTCCTATTAAAAACAATAGAGAGTGTAGGAATAAATGGACTGTTCCTTAAAATAATTAGCATTATATATCTGAAACCATCAACAAGCATTATATTCAATGGGGAGATGCTAGAGGCATTCCCAATAAGATCAGGGGTGAAACAAGGGTGCCCATTATCACCACTACTATTCAATATTGTATTAGAAATGTTAGCATTAGCAATTAGAGAAGAAAAAGAAATTGAAGGAATTAGAATTGGGAATGAAGAGACAAAACTCTCACTCTTCACAGATGACATGATGGTCTACCTAGAGAATCCCAAGAAATCATCTAAAAAATTACTGGAAACAATTAGCAATTTTAGCAAAGTCGCAGGTTATAAAATAAACCCTCATAAATCCTCAACTTTTCTATATGTGTCTAGCAAGAAACAGAAAGAATAGCTAGAAAGAAAAATCCCATTGAAAGTAACCTCAGATGATGTAAATTACCTGTGAGTCTATTTGCCAAGACAGACTCAGAATGTTTTTGAAAACAATTTTAAAACACTTCTCACACAAATTAAATCAGATTTAAATAACTGGGCAAATATCAACTTCTCATGGATAGGTAGAGCTAATATAATAAAAATGACAATTCTATCAAAACTAAACTATCTGTTTCCCCTACCAAACAAAATTCCAAAAAATCACTTTAACAAGTTAGAAAAAATTGAAAGTTCATATGGAGGAATAACAAGTCAAGAATTGCCAGGAGGTTAATGAAAAAAGTGCAAAAGATAGTGGCTTAGCCCTAACTGATCTAAAATTATATTATAAAGCATCAGTTATCAAAACTGTTTGGCATTGTCTAAGAAATAGAGTGGTGGACCAGTGGAATAGACTAGGTGTAAAAGCAGGAGATGATTATAGTAATCTGCTGTTCGATAAACCCAAAGATTCCCACAATTGGGATAAAAACTCTCTCTTTGATAAAAACTGCTGGGACAATTGGAAGTTAGTATGGAAGAAACTTAAATTAGACCAACACCTCACACCCTTTACCAAGATAAGATCCAAATTGTTACAGGACTTAGACATAAAAAAATACTATAAGCAAATTAGAAGATCAAGGACTAGTTTACCTGTCAGATCTATGGAAAGTGGAGCAGTTTATGACTAAGGAA
This sequence comes from Macrotis lagotis, assembly GCF_037893015.1. Classification (NCBI taxonomy): domain Eukaryota; kingdom Metazoa; phylum Chordata; class Mammalia; order Peramelemorphia; family Peramelidae; genus Macrotis; species Macrotis lagotis. Next base: position 180,776,467 of record NC_133660.1, on the reverse strand, counting down.
GAGTTGGAGAAAATCACCAAAACCCAGTTAGATTATTTTGATTACATTAAATTAAAAAGCTTTTGCACAGATAAAACCACTGTAACTGAGATCAAAAGAAATATAGTAAATTGGTAAGCCATCTTTACAACTAATGATTCTGATAAAGGACTCATTTCTAAAATATACAGAGAACTGAGTCATATTTTTAAAAGAAAAAAGCCATTCCCCACATGGCAAATGGTCAAAGGATATGCAAAGGCAATTTACAGATGAGGAGATCAAAGCAATTCATAGCCATATACTCTAAATCATTAATTATTAGATAAATGCAAATTAAAGCTTCTCTGAGGTACCACCTCACAACTCTCAGATTGGCCAATATGACAGAAAGGATAATGATTATTGTTGGAAGGGTTGTGGGAAATCTGGGATACTATTACCCTGTTGGTGGAGCTGTGAACTCATCCAACCCTTCTGGAGAGCTATTTGGAACTATGCCCAAAGGGCAAAAAAAATGTGCATACCCTTTGACCCAGCAATACCACTACTGGGTCTATATCCTGAAGAGATGAAGAAAAAATGTAAAAACATTACTTGTACAAAATTATTTATAGCAGCCTCGTTTGTGGTGGCAAAGAATTGGAAATCAAGTAAATGTCCCTCAATTGGGGAATGGCTGACCAAACTGTGGTATATGTATGTTATGGAATACTATTGTTCTATTAGAAACCAGGAGGGACAGGATTTCAGGGAAGCCTGGAGAGATTTGCATGAACTGTTGCTGAGTGAGATGAGCAGAACCAGAAAAACACTGTATACCCTAACACCAACATGGGAGTGATGATCAACTTTGAAGGACTTGCTCATTCCATCAGTGCAACAATTGGGAGCAATTTTGGGCTGTCTGCAAAGGAGAGTGCCATCTGTTTTCAGTTAAGGAGCTGTGGAGTTTGAAAAAAGATCAAGGACTCTTCCCTTTAATTTAGAAAAAAACAGATATCTTATTGTCTGATCTTTTTACCTCTTAGAATTCTTGTCTCTTCTCTAAGGATATGATTTCTCTCTCATCACACCCAATTTGGATCAAGGTTCAATGTGGAAATAAAGTAAAGACTGACAGATTGTTTCTTGGGGGGGAAGTAAGATTGGGGGGAAAATTGTAAAACTCAAATAATATCTTTAATAAAAATTAAGGAAAAAAATTTAAAAAATAAGTCCATCAGAGAAGTTGCTTCACTATTTTTCCCACAGTTACTATCACTAGCTGTATTTCCCTCCACTTTATTCCTCCCTACTCTCATTTATTCTATTCTCTCTCTCCTTTCACTCTGTCCCAGATCAGAAGTTTATTGTATCTTAGTATCCTCTGCCATGATCTTCCCTCTCTTCTATCACCTACTTCCCCCCTTCCCTCACACATTTCCTCTCATTTTTCTCTAGGGTAAGATAGATTTCTATACCCTATTAAGTATATGTTATTTCCTCTCTGAGACATTTCAGATGAAAATGATGGATCATTCATTCCTCCTCACCTTACCCCATTCCATTCAATTTCCAACGCTTTATCTTGACTGCTATGTGAAATTTCTCAGCCCTTTTTTCCTCTCCTTTCCTTTCCTTCCAGTACTATCCTTTATCATCCATTGATTCCATATTATTACTATTTTTACCATTATATTCAGCTCCTTCCTGTGCCTTCTCTCTCTCTCTCTCTCTGTGTGTGTGTGTGTGCATGCTCCTTTTAACTGCTCTTATGAATGAGAAAGTTCATATGAGTTATCAATGTCTTCTTACAAACATTTTGATAAGGTCTTAGGAGAAGCTCTGACTACTCTCTTGCCTGATATATGAAAGACCACAGCCCCCTCTCCTTCCCCCACAACCCCTCCACCACCCTGGAATTGTGAGGAGGATCCCTTCTCAGCTATGGTGGTGTTGTGGGGTTCCAGACTGAAACCTGAATCTGACTGTGGGCAAACAGCAGAGTCCTGCTCCAGGAAGACCAGAGGCAACTCTGCAATCTCCCCTTATCCCCTTACCATCTGTTGTCTGGGAACTCTGGAAGTTCTGGGTGGCTTTGCCGATTCCTGCTGTAAGTTGTCACTGCAGGACTTTTCTGAGACCAGCCCTCCAATCTGTGCTCACTCTAGTGTGGCAGAGTTCTCTCACCACTACTTTTAGGCTGTCCCCTGTCATCCCTGGACAAAGAGTTCTGGAAACAGCCCCTTTCTTCCATGGACCCAGGTGCCCCTAGGCACTCAGGTACCACATGGGGCTATTCCTTGAAGACTGAAGTTGGTTTGCTCTGGTCTGGCCTGGCTGCACTGTGCTATAGCTGCACTGTACCTCTTTCCAATTCCTGGTCCCAGTGAAACAGACCTTTCCTGTTGATCTTCTAAGTTGTCTTGTACTGAGAAATTGTATCACTCAATCTTTCTGTGGGTTCTGCCCCTCCAAATGTTGGTTAGAGTCATAATTTGATGGCTTTTGGAGTTTTTTGTAGAATGAGTTTCCAGGAATTCTGGCCTTCACATAGCCATCTTGGGACCACCTCCTGATCATTTTCCTTTTAAGTTATATATACCAATCTGATATGTGAGGTGGCATCTCAGATTTGTTTTAATTTGCATTCTCTAATCAACAAGTATTTAAACCTTTTTTCATATGACTATAGATAGCTTTAATTTCTTCATCTAGGAATTGCCTTTTCATATCCTTTGACCATATATATCAGTTGGGGAATGAGTTATATTCTTATAAATTTAACCCAGTTCTCTATATATTTTAGAAATGAGTCCTTTGTCAGAAACATTGGTTGTAAAAATTGTTTCCCAGTTTACCGCATTCCTTTTGACCTTGCTTGTATCATTTTTTTTCTGGGGAGAAAATTTTCAATTTAACATAATTGAAATTAACCAGTTTGTCTTTTTAAATGCTCTGTACCTCATCTTTGCTCATAAACTATTCCCCTTTCCATAGATCTGACAGATAAACAATCCTTTCTTCTCCTAATTGGTTTATAATATTACCTTTTTTTGTCTAAATCCTGCACTCATTTCGATCTTCTCATGGTATACGGTATGTGATGTTGGTCTATGCCTAATATATGTCATACTATCTTCAAGTTTTCCCAGTAGCTTTTATCAAAGAGTATGTTCTTATCACAGAAGCTTGAATATTTGGGTTTATAAAACAGCAGATTATCATAGTCATTTTATTATTGGGGGTTTTTTTGTATCTAGTCTATTCCACTGATCTACTCAAGCACTTTATTTCTTAATATCAAACAATTTTTATAACTGATACTTTATAATATAATTTTAGATCTAGCATGGCTAGATCCATTCCTTTGCATTTTTTCCATTAATTTCCTTGATATTCTTGACCTTTTGTTTTTCCTTACTGTGTTTTCTAGCTCACAAAAGGAATATTTTGCAAGTTTGATTGGTATGTCACTGAATAAGTAATTTAATTTAGGTAGAATTGTCTTTTTATTATATTGAATCTATCTACTCATGAGCAATTGACAATTGTCCAGTTGTTTAGACTTAATTTTATTTGTGTGAAAAGTGTTTTATAGTTGTTTTCAATTTTTTTCTGAGTCTGCCATGATAGGTAGACTCCCAAGTATTTTATGTAATTGCTTGTTAGTGTCCTCTTAGTAATATATAGAAATGCTGAGGATTTATATTGGTTTATTTTTTATCCTGCAACTTTGTGAAAGCTTTTAATTGTTTCAAGGAGTCGTTAGATGTTTTCTAAGGTTCTCTATGTATATCATCACGTAATCTGAAAAGAGTGAGAGTTTTATTTCTTCCTGACCTATTCTTATTCCTTCAATTTCATGTTCTTCTCTTATTGCTAAAGCTAAGATTCTAACCGAATACTGAATGAGAACGGTGATAATGAGCATCCTTGTTTCAACCCTGGTCTTATTGGAAAGGCTTCTAGCTTTTCCTCATTACAAATAATGTTTGTTTATGGATTTAAATAACTATAACTTATGGTTTTAAGAGACTCTCCATTTATTTCTGTGCTCTCTAGGGTTGTATTAGGAATGGGTGCTGTATTTTGTCAAAAGTTTTTTTCAGCATCTATTGAAATAATCATATGATTTCTCTTGGCCACATATGATATGTGATATATTATTTAATAATATTAATTATTTAATAATTGAGATAATTTTACTACTATTGAACCAGTCCTACTATTAGAAATGCTGTTTGATCACAGTGTATTATTCTAGTGTAACTTGCTGTAATTGTTTTGATAATATTTTAATTGTTTTTCATCCATATTAATTAGGGAAATTTTTCTATAATTTTCTTCCCCAGTTTTGACTTTTCTTGCTTTAGGTATCAGTACTATATTGGTGTCATAGAAGGAATTTGGCAGAAGTCCTTCTTCGCCTATTTTTTCAAATACTTTATATAGAATTCAAACTAATTGTTTCTTGAACGTCTGGTAGAATTCACTTGTAAATTCATTTGGCCCTGGAGATTTTTTTCTAAGGATTTCATTGATGGATTTTTCAATTTTTTTCCTGACATGGGATTATTTAAGCATTTAATTTTCTTTTCCTTTATCTTAGGAAGTTTATATTTTGAACATTTTATAATTTTCATTCATTTCACTTAAATTGTCAAATTTATTGATATACATTGGTAAAATAGTTTCAAATTATTACATTTATTTCCTCCTCATTGGTGTTCAATTCACCTTTTTCATTTTTTGATATTGGTAATTTGATTTTCTTCTTTCTTTGTTTTAACTAAAGTAGCCAAAGGTTTATCTATGTTATTGATTTTTTTCATAACACCCACTCAGTTTTATTTATCAGTTCAGTTTTTTTACTTTTAATTTTACTAATTTCACCTTTAATTTTTCAAAGTTTCTCATTTGGTATTCATTTGGGAATTTTAAATTTAAACTATTTTTAGTTGCATTACTAGTTCATTGATCTCTTCCTCTATTTTATTAATTTGGAGATATAATGTTCCCTTTAATAACTGTTTTGCCTGTATTCCATAAGTTTTGGCATGTTGTCTTCTTATTGTCATTGTCTTGGATGAAGTGTTTATTATTTTTATGATCTGTTGTTTGATTCAATCATTTTTTGTATTTTTGCGAGGCGATGGGGTTGTGACTTGTCCAAGGTCACACAGCTAGGTAATTAATAAGTGTCTGAAGCTGGATTTGAACTTAGGACCTTTTGACTCCAGGGCCAGTGCTCAATTTACTTTGCCGTCTAGCTGCCCCAATTCATTCATTCTTGGTTATTTCATTTCCAATTAATTTTAGGTCTATCTTTCCATGGACCTTTATTATATGAAAATTTTAATTATATCCTTATCTGAAAAAGATGCATTCAATATTTATATCTTTCTGCATTTTATCATGAGATTTGTTATGCCCTGATACACAGTCAGGTTTTGTATAGGTATCATATACAGCATTCCCAATCAATGTTCTTTAGGGGTTTATCATATTTAAAGTTTTCTAACATTCTATTCACCTATTTAACTTCTTGGTTTTTTTATGTTTTTCATCTTAATCTGAGAGAGGGAAATTGAGTCCCACCATAGGGTTTTGCTGTTTATATTTTTTTGTAACTCATATAGCTTCTCCTCTAAGACTTTGGATGCTATAGTGGGCATTCATGTTTAGTATTGAAATTGCTTCACTGTCTAACTTTTAGGAGGATACAGTTTCCTTCCTAAACTTTTCAATGAGACTTACTTTGTCTGAGATAAGGATTGCTACTCCTGATTTTTTTTCACTTCAACTGAAGCATAATATATTCTGCTCCAGTCTTTTGTTTTCTCTATGTATTTATCTCTTCTCTATTTCAAATGTGTTTCTTGTAAGCAGCATATTGTAGGATTTTGGTCTTTAATCGACTCTGCTAAACACTTCTGCTTTATGGGAGCGTTCAACCCATATACATTCGCAGTTTTAATTACTAACACTTTATTATCCTGCATGCTATTTCTCCTCCACCTCTCCCACTGCTTTCACCTTATCTCTCCTTTCCAGTGTTTTACTTCTGAATATTGCATCTTTCAACGTGTCCCCCTACTATCAACCTCCCTTTTCCTCCCCCTTTCCCTTTTCCCCTTCTTCTTTATTTCTCTTCTATAAGTCCCTCCTTCCTCCCCACCCCTACCCCTCCTAATATTTGAAGAATAAGATAAATTCTCTAAACCCAACTGCATGGTTGTTTGCTAATCCCTCTTTAATTCAAATACAATGAGAGTAAGATTCAATTGGTTCTCACTCTACTTATTCTCACTTCTTATCCTTTATTGCAATAGGTCCTTTGTGCCTCTTTAGTTGATGTAAATAATCTCAATCTACCTCCCCCTTCCTCCTTCCCTTTACAATCTCCCTCCTTTTTAAAGTCTTATTTAAAAAAAAAAAATCATTTAGTCAATGTCATTGACATACCATGGATGTCCATACCTTCAATCTTAATTATATTCCCTCTAATGGAGTTACTATTCTCAAGAGAAATAAGAATCTTCCTCCCAGGTAGGGATGTAACCAGTTTAATCTTATTGAATAGCAATCTTTTTCTTTTCTCCTATTTACTTTTTCATGTATCTATTGAATCTCCTGTTTGAAGATTAAATTTTCTGTTCGGTTCTTGTCTTTTCATCAGGAAATTTTGAAAGTCACCCATTTAATTAAATGTCCATTTTTCCCTGAAAGCTCAGTTTTACTGAGTTGATTGATGATAGATGATTCTTGGTTGTAATTCAAGATCCCTTTTGATATTGTAGGTCCTTTAAGGTTAGTGCAACCTGATTCTGTGTAATCCTAAGTGGGACTCTTCAGTATTTTGATTTACTTTCTTTCTGACTGTTTGCAGAATTTTCTCCATAATCTGATAATTCTGGAGGTTGACTATGATATTCTTTGGCATTTTCATTTTGGAATTCCTTTCAGGAGATTATTGATAGATTTTTGAATGACTATTTTGCCCTCTAGTTCTAAGATATCAGGGAAATTTGCTTTGATATTTCCCAACGAATACTTAACAATATTGCTAGCAGGAGTTCCTCTTTGGCTGGTTCATTATATCATTAAAGTACAGGTCTTTGTCTAAATACTAATTAAATGTCTTTTACCTTTATCCATGTAGTACCAGAAGAATACTATCACATAGGGTATCAGTTTCTTCCCATATGAATTACTGTAGCTCTTTATTTTATTTTATTTGGGTTTTTTCCCAACTTGTTTTCACCATCCCATGTTATTCTTTGCACAATTTTGATAGCTACATTGCTGTGAAGTGTAACACATTTCAAAAAGATGTACTCTTAGCCAATTTTATTTTTTCAAAGTGAACATTTATTGAGCACCCAATAATAACATATATTATGTTTTTAATGAATTAAAGAAACAATAACTTGACCAAACATTTTTAGTTTACAGGTAAATTTTTCTTAAAAAAGAAACTTTTCAATGAGATACAAAATATAATAATAATAATAATAATAATAATAGTCTTTTATCTAGACTACTATGCTAAGAGCTTTATAAATATTATTTTGTTGATACTGACAACAACCCTGGAATGTCTGTGCTGCTATTATTATCAGCCTCATTTCACAGCGGAAGAAATTGAAGCAAACAAAGATTAAGTAACTTGTTCAAGGTTACACAGCTATTAAGAGTCTGAAGCTAGATTTGGATTCAGGTCTCCTTGACTGCAGGTCCAGTGTTCTAACCACTACTGATTGTCCATCATAATTATGAGACAATGAAGTAGGTCTGCAAAACCCATACATACATCTTGTGTACATACCTAGGCCTCTTCTGTTTTACTTCTTTCTATTGCATCATGACTTAGAAACAACTTTCATTGAATCTTTGATAAGAATCTGTTTGTGAGGAACATTATGAATACCTATCCTAGTCTTCCACTTACATTAAGAATCTTTTTCCTCTAGAATAACTTAAAATGGTTACTCATCCCATCCTTGCTTGAACATTTCTAGAGGAGAGACTGGGCATTAGCTGGAAAAGGGTAGTGATAAATGGTGGAAAATGTGAATTAGTTAAGATTCTAAAATCAGCATTTGCTTTATTGCTATATCTGGCTACTCTTTATTTATTAATGTAGATTCATAGACAGTATATACCATCCAAAGATAACTCTACAATTTTCAGTTGTCAACTGTTCTTGAACCTACAGAGATCTCTAATGAATATTAGAAGTTTAGATTGATATGGTCAATGTATCAATGATAATATTCTTATGAAAATCTGAGCAGATAAGATGCTTGGTTTGATATTGAAATTTGTCCATTCCAAATGATAATTTCACTTTATGACCATCTCTGATTTTTAATAATTGGCTCTTAGGTTATCTCCCATTTCCCTAAATGATTCAGTGTCCATCAAATTCCTCCTTTTTTCTAATTACTGTAACTTTTATTGAACAGCTTTAAGTTTGGGTCATGTTTAAGATAATAGGAAAGAATATTTTTTACATTGAAGCATTATTTACTGAGCAACTGAAATAAGTTAACAGTATAAAACTTGTCACCATGGTGAATAGAAATTCGAAACAGCTTCTGTTGCAATGAATTAAGTTGAGAATGAGACAACCATTACTAGTAACTTCATCTTGCTCCATTTTTCTCATGGAATTTGTATCTGAAAGGATTAAGGATCTTTATAATCCAATCCTTTCATTTGATAGATAAAGAAAGCATAATTTATTAAGCATCTAAAACAGCGCTGGAGTAAAATGAAGATAAACAGAGTTCTTCTCCAGTCATTAAATTTCAGGTAATACTGGCTAGAAGAAATTTTGCCAACAAATTCACATTACATCCTCTAGCTACATTTTAATTATCTAGGTAAAACTGAGAGATTCTCCTTCAACTATTGTCTGGTCTTCAACTTTACCCTGATAGGAGGTTATATGAGATGTAGGGAGAAATGGAAGGATTATGAGTTGAAATCACAAGGTACAAATTAGAAACAAGGATTTTGAAGAACATGAATAAAAAGAATAATAATAACAATGGCCTATTAAAGAGAGGATGTGCTTGAAAAAAAAGCAGAATTAAGAAAAATAAATAAAATCAACTAAATAAATAGAAAAATAAAAATTATTTTTCAAAAAATAGAATGCAAGGAAGAATAAAGATGACTATTTTCTAATGAGAAATAAGACTAAGATTTTTCAGAATAAAATGTTTCAATAGCTTTGAAATCATACAAAAATAGAGTTGAAGGACAGACAGTGAAGTAGACAGCTAATATTAAATAGAATAAGAGTTTCAAAATCAAATCTACTTTTCTGGTTTCAGTGAAGAAACAAGATTTAATTTATATTAGACATAGTAAGATAGAAAGTGAATCTTCCTCTAGGGCATTCTGAAGAAACTCTAATAGACTGATAGTTGCAGTATTCTCAGTTGACTAGGTCAGAATTTACATAAATAGCAGAAAAGGACATGAGTCTTGTGAATTTGGGGGTAGACCTCAGCAGAAATGTATTACCATATTATAGGGCCATTTTGGGGGCTATTTTTGGCATGACTATCATTAAGATTATTGTTGCATTATAATTCCTGGTAAGTTTATTTCTAGATTTGGGAGTGAAGGGCAAAGGAATAGTTAAGTACCCAGTTATGGAGAAATATCATATTGCAATATTTATCTTTGAGAATATCCAGTCTGAACAATTCATTTGGTATATGAAATTTTCAAATGTGAATTCATCCCTTTGAGTATTCATCTAGTGCATGATTCTTTGACTGAGGCATCATGAGACAATAACACAGGGAACAATGAATTTCTTAATTACAAGCTTCTAGGCCAATTCCCTTATAATTATTTTGTTATACCCCAGAGAGAAGAAATATGTACTGTACCCTTATCCTGGTGTCAAGCACACCACACACACACACACACACAAACACACCACCACCACCACCACCACCACCACACCACATACATACAAAGGGACCTATATAACTCTTGTATCTTTCCTTAGCTCTCTGCACCTCCCCAATGAACATGTCTATCTGCTCATTTTATTTTAGGAAGATTATTGCATTCTAGAACAATTAGATCATTTCCAAATCCCTAACATTCTATGATTAAATTAGCTTTAGGAAGAAAATAAAACAGAACTGCATATATATATATATGTATATATATATATACATATATATATATATATGCATTTACATATATATATATATATATATAAAATCAAAATATCAGATATTTTGATATTAGTCCTCAGTCCTTTAACTTCATCAAGGTGACCAGATTCTCCTATTCAAACCTCTATATTCTATTTTCACATAGGTAACCCAATTTTAATGTTTAATAATACTGACATTAATATAGTGATTTATCTTTGCAAAGTACTTTACTTATATTTATTTTTTGAAATCTATTCCTTCTCTTATATTCTCATTTAAATAAAAACTTTTTTTCACTGTAGTTCTTTTTGTCTGTATTTCTTTGCACACCAGCATTAAACTGCAGACCCAAGGAATTTATTCCTTTCAGACACATAATGTCATAAACGTTTATCTAATAGATTGACTGGGCAAAATATCTCTGAGTGCCGTTTAATGCCTATGGAGCAACTGGTCATCAAGATAAGAGGGCCTTACTGTGGACTGATAGGATTTGAGTTTGTTTAGTTCTGCTTTATGAAACAAAGCTGAGGTTTCCAATTCCATTCCCTGCTGGTGGGACTGCAGGACTGCTGAGTCTCTTCAAGAGAAGAAGCAGCAGCTGGACCCTCAGAACTGTCACCTGGTGGGATAACTTATAAAATACAACTTTCAGAAATATTAGATACAAAAGAAGGAGTGAAGCGATGCAGAACTTATATAATTAAGTTATTAACTTGAATTCTATCATGTTGGCTCCAAGATTTATAAGCTCTGACTGACATCACCATTTGTTCTACTGTAGGAAAAAAAATGGATAGCCTTTTAAAAAGACCCCTTTATGCTCAAGGATTACAAAATATTAGAAGCTGAGGAGATTTCAATGGTGCAGTAAGTAGTTAGGTAGAAAGATAGAGAGTTTCATAATTAGAGAGATATTAGAGAGAATACAGGCATACCTCCTTTTTTAAGCTTTACTTGATTGCATTTTTGCAGACATTACTTTTACTTTTATTTTAGCAAATTAAAGGTGTCAACTCTGAATGGAATAAGTCTATTTTCTTTTTCAAAAGCAGGGGCTCACATGTCTCTGTGTCACAATTTGGTCCTTTCTCAATAGTTCAAACTATTTTTCATTATTAATTGTATCTGTTTTGGGGATATGGGTTTAGTGATCTTTGATGTTAATACTGTAATTACACAAACTGTACACATTTAAAATTTCATCAATAAAAGTTGTGTGTTGTGTCACTGCTCTACCAAAATGACAATTCCCCCCTTCTTTTTCTCAGACCTCCCTATTCCCTGAGACACAACAACATTTAAATTAGGCCAACTAGTAACCCTACAAAGATCTCTACGTGTCCAATTGCAAGAAAATCAATGTGCCAAATTTGACTGTTTTCCTATTTTAAGAAACTACCGGGGTGGCTAGGTGACGCAGTGGATAGAGCACCAGCCTTGGAGTCAGGAGTATGTGGGTTCAAATCTGACCTCAGACACTTAATAATTACCTAGCCGTGTGGCCTTGGGCAAGCCACTTATCCCTATTGCCTTGCAAAATCTAAAAAAAAATAAAATAAAATAAATTTAAAAAAAAAGAAACTACCATAGCCATCCCCACCTTCAGCAACCACTACCCTGATTAGTCAGCAACTATCAACACCAAGGCAAGTACCTCCAGCAACAAAAAGAGCAAGAATTGCTGATGGCTCAGGTGCTGGTTAGCATTTTAACAATAAAATATTTACTTAATGTATTAAGAATAATTAATTGGTTTTCAGATATAATACTATTTAACTCAGTAGATAAAGGTATAATGTAAATAATTTTTATATGTACAAGGAATCTAAAAAACTTATATGACTTGCTTTATTGTGATATTCATTTCATTGTGATGGTCTAGAACTGAATCCACAATAACTTTGAGGTATGAATGTAGATGATAGAGTAAAATATTAAGCAGTTCCTATAAAATAGGCTACTCAAAAAAAAAAGAAGAAAAACTATCATTCAGGCAACTTTTGAAATGAATATTTTGGCAGGAATTTGTTTTTTCCCAATATCATCCCTAAGGATCATTCTCAGCAGTAAAATCCTAGGGTAGATCCTGCAATATGGCTGCCTGTAGGTATGTAGGTAGCTTTGTGTGTATGTGCATGTATGTATGTAAATGCACATTCGTCTATCTGTACACAATCCCAACAGTTATCTTGAACAACTGTACAAAGAGCAGAATCTTCAGGTTTAATGACAACATGCCTTTATTAGATACTCATGTCTCAGGAAGCATACTACAACATATACAGTGAACATGTATCTGTTGTCTATTATTAAGTAAATTCATTTTCACAGTAGAGATGTCAAATACAACAAAAGAGTTCTTCATGGAAAACACTTTGTGAAAATTGTCATCCTCTCCATTCTCTCTCAACTGAACTAGCAATAGCCAAAAGAAAGAATTCTATGTCTAAGGGACATAGAAGACCTTAGGAGAAAAATGAAGAATAGAGAATATTCTGCAAAAGTGTAGGTTACTTCTAAAATATCTAGGGTGAATTCTCGAAGGTCAGTCTACCAACAAAAGAAATGTACTATTCTCTAGGTCAATGTGCATTTATTAAGTACTATTATGAGTCAAGAACTGTCCTTGGTCATGAAAAAAAGAAAAAGAAAATAGCCTCTGCCCTGAAAGAGCCCAGATTCTTTTGACGGAAAAAAGAAAATTAAAATAAATTTTAAAAGAAGAAAATATATGGGATGAGGTAGGGCAGTGTTTATTATGAAGTAACTGGGGGATTTTAGCTAGGTGGTTCAGTGAGAAGATATAGTCAGGCTATCCTTGAGGGAAAAGGAAGAGAAAAGTAGAATTTCCAAGTACAGGGGTTGGGTATCAAAAACACAGGAGACAGAATATTTCTTCTGAATGGTTCAGTAAGTGTAGACTCCACATAGAGAAGTAATGTGTATCAAGTCTAGAAAGGTAGTCAGGAATCAGATTGTGAAGGGCTTTAAACATTAAAAAGAGGAATTGCATTTTATTATAGAAGCAGACAAGCTATTGGGTCTTTTTGAGATGAAAAGTAAAAGATTAGATCTCTGCTTTGAGATCACTGAACTCTGTGTGGAGAACAGACTGGGCAGGGACACAACTTGAAGACTGATTGGGGCTTAAATTATACAATAGATGTGGAGAGAGTTGATGAGGGACTGAATTGAACCCAGGGTTAATATGTATTAGAATTTCCTTTCCTCTTCAGCCTCTCCTTTTCTTGCATAATCATCATTAACCATGCAACAAGGGAATAGCCATAACTCACAAAGCTCTATCAAAAAAAGCAAGAGTTCCCTATCTTTTGAAATTCTGATCATCTTTATCTGAGAAAAATATATAAGAAATAGTTTCTTAATTGTACTTCTTTTATTCTTAGAAAACATCTTGCTGCTTAATGATATTGGCTCAATAGTTTAATACTACTGCAGGTGCCTTTAAAAAAGCATCTTTGTATTTTAATTAACATCATAGTTCTTTATCTGAGCCCTGAGACCTTTAAAAGTCATACTCACAATTGCCAAATTGGAATATTTTTAAAAGCACTTTGAATCCATTACACCTTGGCATTCTCAGAAAGTCATTGTGGCAAAGAAACTATTATTATTTTCACTAAATTAAAAAAAAAAGAAGATGTAATTGTTTGAGAATGGCTGAGAGTCTTCTGCTTTTTCTCAGAACGTACATAATTCTCCAACTTTCTCTCATTATATAAAGCTGTCAAAGCTTTGGATTATTTCTCTTAATGCTTCTTTTCTTTTATAAAATACATTTCCTCTTCTAAATGCAATGCTAAGAATTTACCTAGCATAGAAAAATTCAATGCCAAGAACATTTAAGAGTGAACTATAGAAATGTGTTTGACTTGACTGTGGATATTTGTTATAGAGATTTTATTTTTCGTTATTTTTAGTGTGGGTAGGAAGGAAGTAGAAGAGAGAGCAAGTAAATGCCTATTAAGAAAGTATTATGTTTAAGAAGGCAACTAGATAGGTCAAGGAAAAGAGTACCAGGTCTAGAGAGGAGGACTCATCTTCCTGGGTCTAATCTGAGTTCAGATACTTAGGAAGTGTATGATCTTAAACAAGTCAGTTAGTTTTGCTTGCTGTGGGTTCCTCATCTGTAAAATAAAATGAAGATGGAAATGACACAACTCTTTGCCAAGAAAATCCTAAATGATGTCACAAAATGTGGCACATGAACAAAAACAACTGAACAACTATTTTTAAGGTGTTGGGTAAGTAATGGATACACAGAGATAAAAATGAAGTAGTCCTCTCCCTTTGAGGTACTGATACTTAAGTAATCCAAAGTAACTCTCAGTCTCCTTTTTTTGTCTCAAATATAATTATTTATTGATATTTTATCTTTTGAAATACATGTTATGAAAGTTTTTCAACATTCATCCATATGCATATGTATATTTTTAAGTCACAAAATATCCTTCCACCTTCCCCTCCCACCCCACTTCCCTCAGTGGCAAATAGTCAGGTTAACATTATACAAACATATTTATGATAAACATATTTACAGATGAGTCATTTTCAGTACGAGAAATTAGGATTAAGGAAAAGAGATATATAAGAGATATGTTTTGTAAAGTGTTCATTCAATTCTGGAGGTTTGGGGGGGAGTTGTTTTGTTTATATTTCTCTGAGTGGTGATAATATAATCCATAGCCAGTATAATACAATTGGCCTAGCTTTCTGGACTGTCAAGAGGAGTTGTTTCCATCAAGGTTGATCATCTCAAAATATTGTTCATGTGTATACTGTTCTCTTGGCTCTACTCCCTTCACTCATCATCAGATCCTGTAAGTCATTCCTTGCTTCTCTAATGTCTGACTAGTTATGGTTTCATAACAAACAATAATATTCCATAGCATTCTTGTAGCCATAACTTGTTTAGCCATTTTCCAATTGATGGACATTCCCTCAATATCTAATCTTTGCCACTACATAAAGAGCTGCTATGAATATTTTGAAACATTAGACTTTTCCTATTTTTTATGATTTCTTCTGAATGTAGACAAAGAATTGGAATTGCTGGGTTAAAGGGCATGAACAGTTATATTGCTCTTTGGGCATCGTTGCATATTGCTTTACAGAATGGTTGGATCATTTCACAATTTCACCTGCAACGTATTAATGTGCCAATCCTCCCCCCAACTTCTCCAACATTGATCATTTTCCCTTTTTCCTCATCTTAGCCAATGAGACAGGTATGAAGTAATACCTCAGAGTTGTTTAATTTGTATTTCTCTAATCAATAATGATTTGAAGCATTTTTTCATATCATTATATATAGTCTTAATTTCTTCATTTGGAACCTGACTATTCATATCCTTCAACCATTTATCAATTGGAGAATGATTCTGTAACTTTATAAATTTGATGCAATTTTCTATATATTTTAGAAATGAGACCTTTAACAGAATTCCTAATTGTGAAGATTATTTCCCAGCTTTCCATCTGATTTTGGCAGCATTGATTTTAATAATGAAAACCTTCTTAATTTTATATAATCAAAATCATTCATTTTATATTTTTAAATGTACTTCATTTATTGTTTGGATATAAACTTGTCCCCTATCCATACATCTCTGATAGATAAGACTGTTTCTTGGTCTATTTTATCTATGGTGTTGCTTTTTATATCTAAATCCTGTACCCATTTTTAACCTTATTTTGATATCTGGTGTCTCAGTCTCTTTTTATTGCCTTATCTTTGAAGATTGCTTGATGTTTACATAAGCCAGGTGGTGCGTGATATATGTTAAATGATAAAAAGTGCAAATGGTTTTATCTCTATGTCATTTTATTATTGTTTTCATAGAATTCAAAGCTCCAACAGCCTTCCAGGTCATCAAATCAAATTGCAGTTGCTCAAAATGAAGCTCAGAGATAGCAATTTATCCCCAAACATTGCATGGTCAGGAATGAAAATCAAGAATCTCTGGTTGCAAATCTTGTTATAGTAGTCACCTGGAGAGTCTATTCCCCACAATAATCCTAACATTTCTATGTCCAAAATCAGCCATGACTCTATAATTAGCAAATTCAATGAACTCTTACCAATCAATACAAATTCTTTTTGGAGCTGTTAACACTGAAGAATACCCCTCTTTATTAATAATTATTTCCTTGATTTCTGGGATATATCCTGGTTCTGCTCCTATTTCTTGGATTTTTACTTATTAACCTTCAATTGCTCCCTTTTCTCCTTTTCCTTCTGTCAAAAAAATTTATTTGATCTCTCTAATGTACTTAACCATTTTCTCATGGGTTTATATATGATACATCATTCATTCACCTATTCCTGGTAGATTAATAAGATCATTAACTAGCACATGTGTAGCCCTTTCAGATTTGAAAAATGTTTTACAGAGAAATTTTCATTTTGGTCCTCATAACTCTGTAAGGTAAATGATATTACTATGCTTGATTTACAGAAGAGGAAAATAAATCTGAGAGAGGTAATATGACTTCCCTAGGGTCACACAGCTAGAAATTGTACAGGACAGGATTCAAATGTAGGTATTTTCAACTGTAAACCAAACTCTATCAACTGTGCCACCTAGCTGCCGCTGAAGGGCCTGAATACTCTCCTTGTTTTATTCACAGCAGAAACTTCATAATATTAGTTGAATTCTTGTATTTTTAATTCAAATCAATACCAAATTAGGTCATGGTTTGTCCATTTCATAGTGAGTATATTCCAGTGTCTAAGACATCTTCAATATATGTTTGATATTGACATTTTCAATAGTATCAATAGGGAAATTAATAATTTAACAGAATCCAATTAGCCATTTTTAATCACTTTCTCAGGAATAATTATTGAACAATGAAGATAGACTGAGTGAGTTGCTTAGATGGTTGGTTTAGAATGAAGTTTTCTGTCACTATACAGAGAATATAAAATAAGAATAACAAGACATAATAATTCAATTAATATTATAGATTTCCAAGTATAATGGGAGCAATCACAAGGAAAAAGCAGGTGTTCATCCTCTTTCCAAAGGATCTAGTTAATTGATGCTTTTATGAAATATTTTTTACTATAAAAGGGTTGATATCATTTAGTCATTAAAATTTCAGAAGCTCCTGCTGACTGGCTGTTAACCCATTATTCACTCACAGCAGCCTGATAATTCTACATGAATATCACCATCACTTCTAGTTAATAGATAAAAGTAATCTCTTGCTGTCTGGAATCTTGGGGGAAAAAAGAAATACCTTACTTTCTGTATAAGGTAAAGTTCTATAAAAAAAAAACAGTAGAATTTCACTAAAATGGGTATGACTCTCATCAGGTTAAAATATGCAATTTACCAAAATTAAGTTTCGTGAAGAATTTTGTACAAAAGCCAGTCATAAAATTATTGCTTCATCAGGCAGGTATTATTAGTCTTGGCTGTGTATTATAGAGGGTTTATTAAGTATTTCAATTTATCAGAATATATGTTAGCCTCTGATAGACACTCATCACTTAATTAACTCAACAGTCAAGCTACTACTTCTATTGACCCTACAGAATATATATTCCCTGGGACAAAAAGAAGGAAAGAAAGGAGCATCTTCCCAGCTAAAAGTAAAGGGACAAGTCAGCTGACTCCTTGCAAGAGTCATGCTCACAGTGGTGGCTTCAGAAGTATTGTGTTGGGCAAGAGATAAACTGAACTGACTCTTCAAAAAAATATATTTCAGACCAAGGCATACCAAAAATAATCACCATTTCATATATAGAAACTAATTAAAAAGGAGTAAAATCATTTGGTACAACCTCCCTGATTCAGAGGAGATTTCAGGATGTTTTTTAATAGGTATACTGGATGGAAAAAGTAACTCAGGAAGACCCCATAACAAGGAGACTCAGCTAATCATCTTCTTGTAGGTTCAAATAAATACCTTATAAAAGTTATGATTGCCTAAACATATCAAAAGGTTAACATCAATATGCTACTGGGAAGACTAAAGCAATCATTATTCATTGAGGGAGTGCTCTGGGTTCAGCACTGTAAATTGGAATTTCTGCTGCATCAGAAATAATAAAATCTCAAGTTATACAGCATGTTCACATTTACAAAGGATTTGGGTGTTGCCCAAGAGCTTTATTCATAGTGCACTTATACGTCTCTCTAAAAAGATATCTCCCATACTTTGAATGACAAAACCATGAGAAAATAAGAGTTGTATTTAGAATTAGGAAAATTGAGTTTATATTTTAGCCCCAGAACTTTCTGTTATGACCTTGACAAATCACCTAGCCTGTCTGAGCCTCATTATGTTTTTCTGTAAAGCAGAAAATAAATCCAAAGCACCTTATTTCATTAAAATAAAGCCCTTTTAAAACATGAAAATTCCACAAAAGGGTATATTATTATTAAATTCAAGATTTTAGAGCCTAGAAAAGAGTCTAGAGACAATCTAGTCACATGTTTACGCTTTTCATATAAGAAACGTGAGGGCCAATGAGACAAAGAAAGAAAACATCACTCATTAAGTGATGAGTCTAGGAAGGAAAATGAAACATCAGATTCTGGAGGAAAAAATAGAACCCAATGGTTAGGGATTGTAAAGACAAAGTTGTATTTTGCATGCATTACTTTTTTGTAATATCATTGAGGAACTGTGTTCTGTAGAATAAAATATAAATATCAGGGAGTATATTGCTGGCAGCTATGAATAATAGAAGTAAGAATATAGATAAGAGTAGTTGACAGTAATAACCTTGATGGTCCCACCTCATTTTTCCTTCTTGGCAGTAACATCATTCATGATAGTCAGAAAGGATCTTGAGAATGAGGAAGATTTCACTGATTCTTCCCCCTTGTAAGACTCACATAGCTACCATCGGGGAATTGCTTTTCTAGAGTTGCTGAAATTAATTTTGGCAACACAGATTCACAACTAATTAGTGGAATTATAGGAACTTTTCTTATTCCTATTTTATGGCAATATCATCTGGAAATATGCATCTAAAATCAGAACTAGAAAAGGCAATCAAAATAATAGCTTTATTCTGGAACATTATGTTGCTTTTTTTAAAATCCCCATACTATTGGCAGCAGAGAGAAATTCAGTGGCCATGAGCCTACTAAAGATGCCCATTCGAGATCATGAAAGAAAGCAGAAGCAACATACAGAACAAAGTAGAATCAGAGTACATCAATAATTACTATTACTATAATAACAACATTGCATTTTGGACAAGATTCCTATATGTATAACTTGATTAAATAGTTTCAAATATGTATGCACTTCATATATGGACCTTGGAGACATGGATTACTAACACAGATTCTCTAAACATGTGCTTTGGCAATGTGGGTTCCTGGGGTTGTGATACCTTATGTACATCCTTTAGCCATCTATGTCTCCTACAGGTATATCCACAATGTACATTTTCTACTTATGTGTATCATTACGTGTCTATGTCCTTGTCCATGAGTGGTTTGTTAATCTGTGGGAAATTTGTATGTGGTTGTTCAGATTTCATCATTTTTATTTAATATGCTCTTTGATTAAATGTCTTTTGTTAGGAACAAAAGTGTTCTTTAATGAGAGAAAGTAAAAACAGTGGTGAAGACTGAGGAAATATGTTTTGAAATGGAGGTTGAATTATATGGGTACTATGAACCTAGGGTAACTTTTGGGAGACACATCATGAGGGGCTACTATGTTTGCTTGATCTTTTCAACTTGTGATAGAGATTAGGGAAGATCATTATAGATCTAGACCTCAAGAGGCATCTTCATTTTTTACTAGGCTGCATGCTGAACTCCTCCACCATGATCCCCCAAATCCTCTTTATTTTCAAAGTTCACTTGCACCCTGAAATTTATATATTCTATACCTTCCCAGACCCTCCATTTTTAGGAAGGTGCCCAGACCAATCATTTGTTCACTTCTCATTGGCCTTCACTATGAACTTTCTCTACTATGTCCTGGTACAGGTTGCCTGTCTCCCTCAACTCTCATCTCATTTTGTGGTTTATTTTATGAATTGACTCCCTCTATTACAATTAAAGTCTTTGAGGGAAGGCTCTGTCTTTCTTTTTGATTGTATTTGTATTCCTAACACTTAGAGTCTCACACAAGTGTTAAGAAACACTTTTGATTGGCTAACTGTCAAACTTCATGATTTCATAGATAAAAAACTTGAGATCCAGACAACTTTTGTGACATTTTGAAAGCCATACATGTTGTAAATAACAGCATCTGTATTTAATCTAAGTTCAGCCCTATTTCCATCAAACTGTTCAGAAACACAATGAGGTTAAATTATTTTCCCAAGACACATAACTAGTTAGTGGTATAGAGATGATGTCTACTAGATATATGTTCTTTTCCTTTTACAGTGAAAGACAGCTTATATGGAAAATTATTTGTTCTGATAAAGGAAATTCATTCTAATTTTAAAAAACCCATTAAATATTATCATAAATTTATAATATCCTATCAAAGTTTCTTATGGACATCTTAGTAACTAAATTTAAAGGCTTCTTCTCAAGAGACTATAGTAAAGAAACTCAAATTTGATGGCCTGACTTGCTTTAAAGAACTGAAAACTGAGAGATTTCAGGTTCATATATGTAGGATCCAAATAGGAAATTGTAACATGAATGATGTGGAGAGGTAAGTAAACATGCCTGACAGGCAGTAAGCAACATAGAAAGAAATAGAGGACAAGAATGACTAAGTTAGGCATAGGAAACCATAGTTATGTTCTTCAAGATCAGTAGATACAGGTACCCTCTTCTGTTTCTTACTAGAAAATGGGGACTGGGGGCAGCTGGGTGGAACAATGAATAGAGCAGCAGCACTGGAGTCAGGAGGACCTAAGTTCAAATTCAGCCTCAGTCACTTAATACTTACTTAGATTTGTCACCGTGAGCACTTCACTTGATCCACTGCCTTGCCAAAAAAAAAAAAAAAAAAAAGGAAAGAAAAGAAAATAGGAACTGTCCAACTAATGCAATGATAATCTGAGGTCTAAAATTATTCTCATTATTTTTTTAATTAATCATAATTCTACAGCACAGAGCTATTATTTTCTTCCATTCTATCATTTTAGTGACACATTTATGCTCTACTGAATGATAATTCCAAACTTTTTGACCTTGGATAGAGAACATGACTCGTTATCTGCAGTATTCAATGACAAGGAGAGAATGAATAAATGAAATTCAAAAATAATAACAGTTCTTTATTGTAAACCATTGTTTCTGCCACCTGCCTGACAAATATTTTTTTCCTCACCAAATCTTTAACAAAACTGTTAAGAAATGTCAGAATTTATGGACTTTGACATCACCTTCTTTTTCATCTTTTGACACTGTAACTAAGTTACATAGACTCCCAATACTTCACCCACTGCACTTTTAGTCTTGGGGGAAAAATAATGAATATCACCCTAAAATATTAGTTACCTATAGTTAGTTCTATCCAATCTGCCATTTCTCAAATGACAGTTTGACTTTATATACATTTTCTTACAGGCTTTTTGCCATGAATGCCAACCTAGTTCTTCCCTTATGATCCATGTTGACTACTTGTTTCCAAGTCCTATTGATTTTACCTTCATAATATCTAGAGACAGTCATGTGGTCAGTGAATACAGTACTGTGATTGGAGTAAGGCAGCCCTGAATTCAAATTCAATCACAAATACTTAATAGCTGGGTGATCCTGAGTAACCCATTTAATTTCTATTTGGCCCTGCTTCCTTGACTATATGGAGATAAAAATGCCATTTACTTCACAGGGTTGGTGTGAGGATCAAATGCAAAAATGCAAAACACCTATTCCCTTTTCTTCCCCTTTTTATGTTCCCCCTTCTCTTCTCTGACATAATCACCAACCTTGGCAGACTTTCATTACTCTAAAATTAGTTGCTGTCCCTAACTCAAGTGTCTCTCCTCTACAATTTATTACAGACTCAACTGTCAAATTGATCTTCCAAAAGGGCAAGACTGACCATGTCACATGTGAAATATAATCATTACAATATAAATATTTGTGGTTTACATGATACAAAACATATAAGGAAATATATGAATTAATAAAAATACTCAACAGTATGCAATGACAGAATTTTGCTCAAGTGAGAAATCTACATAGAGAGATGATGATATTTGTTTTTCATTCTTAAGGAAGACCCTGACATCAAGGATGTGATACCATAACAAAGCACATGAACTGGATTTGAGTGAGGGGGTGCTGTACTTAGTTACCAATCTCAGTTTCTGCTCAAGAAACATCTGTGTACAATGACTGAATATGAATCAGGACTAGAGATGGCCCTGCATGTGGGGCAATCAGGGTTAAATGACTTGTCCAGCAAACTCTTAGAAAATTGCATCATATCTCAGAAAAATAGCCAGGGAACCAAAGGATGACCAGCTTATGATAAATGAGATCTAACAAAATGGGGAAAATAATAATTTATAATGCTAATTATAAAGTGGTATAGCTAGCAAGTGTCTGAGGTTGGATTTGATCTCCTCTCCTCCTGACTCCAAAGTCAGTGCTCTAACCATGAGATAGATAGATAGATAGACAGACAGAGAGATAAATAAGTAGATGAATGGATGGATGGATAAATGGATGGATGGATGGATGGATGGATGGATGCATGCATGCATGCATATATACATAAGATGGATACCTTTGGGAAAATTGAAGATATAAAAGAAGAACAGTAGTGATACTAAGAAATTCACAAGCGAAAAACAAAAACAAAAAATGAGCTTGATACCTCTTTCCAATTCTGAGATTCAATATGTTTTATTTGGGACTATGTATATGACTTAATTAGCAGATTATGTATTTGGTTCTACCATGGAATAATAAAGATAGAAGATGAGTATAATAGACAAAAATTTTGTTCAATTGTATTGAAATAGAATTTGGGAAAAGTTATTAAAAAGTTATAAAAAAAGTTTTATATATATCCACAAATAATCAAAAAAGTTTGAGTTGATAACAGAAATCTATTTGAAAATGGTAGACTATAACAAAGAAGATTGGATTGGAAGAAATTCCAATAAAATATGTGCTTTTACAAATAGTTTCATCTGAATAGAATTACTCTTTAAGAGATTATCAGCTATTAATATACTATATTATTATCAGAGAATGGTGCCATTTGCTAAAAATAAACATCATGATGTACCTTAAAGTACTTTTTTTTTTGTTTTGCAAGGCAGTGGGGTTAAGTGACTTGTCCAAGGTCACACAGCTAGTGTGTGAGGTCAAATTTGAACTCAGGTCCTGCCTGACTCCAGGGTCAGTGGTCTATCCATTTCACCACCTAGCTACCCCGGTACCTTAAATTAAATGAATAGTTGTGCCTAAAGTTTATCTTGACAAATAAAATGCAGAGTTAAGCTAGAGGAAATTCTCTAACAATATGTCAAAGGATTCTAGTCATTATTCTCTCCTTATCAAAATTGTTTATCACACTTAAATAAATAGAAAGATTACATGTTTATCAGACTTGCAAATGATATGATATGAGAATTCATTAATTTATCATGTGATAGAATCAAGATTCAAAAATATTTCAGCGAAGGGATATTAAAATTGTATTATTATTGATAAAATCTGGATGTATTATTGAGGCAAACAAAGGTAGGCTGAGATAAAGCTTTCTTGAGGATCAGCTAGCAGTTTATAAACAGTAATGAACAAACTTAGTAAAATGGGTCATATCTCAGGCAAATGGCCAGGAAACTCAAGTATGATCAACTTATGATAAATGGGTTCTGAAAAAATGGGGAAAATAATAAATTGTAATGTAAATTATTAAGTGATATAGCATAATATTAATTTTCCTCAATGATATAAAACCATAGTATCTTTATAGTAGCATCTTAGACAATATATATATGTATATATATATATATATATATTCCTTGAAACCTAGTAAAATAGCATAAAATAGTTATTAATTGAAAATACATTGAATCAGACTTTTTCTGGTTTTCAATTTATTATTGCATGCATTTATGTATTAGCACCATGATTATCCATTTTTGTCTAAGGTTTATTTTCACTTAAAATTGTCTTGATTTACATTGCTTTGATCTGGCATCTTGGCCAATTTGGCAATGCTCTGTTCAGTACTGGATTTCTTTCTCTCCCCTCCCCATCAACATTTATTATTTGAGTTCAACAATAGATATTGAGAGGTGAAGGTTAGGGAGGACTTGAGAAGATTTCCCTTCTCTGCTGCCCCCAACTCCCAATAAATTGAGAACCAGAGTCTCTCCTCTGAGTCTGCTCCAAATTTCTGAGCCTTGGTCCAGGACATACAAGATGAAGATCCAGTAGGTGGATGGCGTTTTAGGAAAACATCCAGGGGAGCCAGTTACACAGTCAACAGCGGCATTGCTTCCTCTTGAAGTAAAGAAGTTTGACAAGTTTCATCCCATGAATTTCAGCTCTTAAAAGACATTCCTGCCATTAAAGTCTTTGAAGTAAAGAATTCTTTCATTGCCTCTTTAACTTCCTGTACTTTGCCTTCAGTTTCTTTCAATATACATCCAACTTGTAGGCTGCTTGCTCAAGAGCTGTTACTTGCTCCTCAATTAAAATGATCTGATCTAGATAAGCACAAGCACATATTTCTGGTTTAAGTCCTTTTGGTTTGTACTTATGTTTCCTGTAATGTCTTTCATTTCCAGATACTTCAAGCTAGTCAGGTTGTTCATATTATCCCATAGTTTATAGTCTCCACTGGTGGCTGTCACCTCACCTGTCAAATACATGACCATTTTGGAGAACAGGTCCTACAATGTCTGCCTCAGAGAGCTCCGAGGTCTCTTTGGTCATTTCCTCCTCATCATAGTCTAGACCAGGGAAGGAGTGGGGGTGGCAGGGGAAAGATGGGGACAGGAAGTACTGAATTACTTAATAAGAAAACAAATTTATTCCTGATGCTGGAAGAAAAACAAAGCCTCAAAATAATAATAATAAAAAAACAACACCTTTTTTTCTTATGCTAGACTATGTTTAGTTATAGAAAAAGGAAATTTGGTGTAATTCAGAGGTAGAACTATGCAGATGTATCTTCCTTCTATAATATACTTCTGACCCTATTCATTTGTCACAAAAAAATCATTATTACCCCCCAAAACAGTCAATTCTTGTTTCGATATTTTAGATTTTCTTCCACCAAGATTCTTGAATAGGATCGTCACTGGTCCTTGACTATTAACAGAGGCATAACAACAAGCACAACTGTCTAAAGCTATTTTTGTATATCAGCAATTACCCTTAATTTTATATTATTATATCATAGCCTCTTCTCTAATTTCTTTATCATTATATAGTCTTGCACAAGTTCAAATGGGTGCATATCATTAGATTGAAAATCTTGCAAGAATCCCAGGAGGAATTGATTTGATTAAAAATATTAAATTTGAACTTTACAAATTCTTGAAATTATCTTGTGAATCATTATCTTCTGTTAACAAAACTCTATTAGTTTCAATTATGTAGATCTGAAAGCTTCTTCCAGTTTTATCACTTCTAAAATTTGCTATGCTGTTTGCTTTTTCAATAGTATACTTTTTTGTTTATGAACCACTCTGTTCCACATTGTAAAAAAAGTGTTTATATGAGATTTTCTGTCACTTTTCTTGATTGTCAGTTCATCCATGGTCTTCCTAAATATTTCCTTCAACAATTTATTTTCTGAATATATAGATGCCAGATATTCTTTTGCATTTTTATTTCAATCCTAAGCTATTTTGAAGGCTCTGTCATTGTATTCTTTCTATTTTCTAGTAATTTAATTATTGTTACACAATTATAGTTTCATTCATTGTAAAGATTTCTCATTTTTATCTTTGTAATATGTTTATTTCTTTATGACCATTTTTGCATTTACTTTTTTCTTTGATCATTCATGAATTTTTCCAATTAAAATTGCTTTACTTTGTTCTTTGAAGAAGTAGAATCAAGGCCTCTAATACTATTAAGGAAGCACAAATATCAAAGAGAGGAGAGGGAATAGTTTGCTCACTCATCTAAGAATCAAAAACTGATTTCTAAATGGTATTACAATTAAAATTGTAGAACTGGAAGACATTGGGATAATGAATTATGCTTTTTTTTAAATATACTGAGAAACTCTGAGGTAGTATCCTATGATTTACTATGAAAATATGTGGAGAAATTTTGAGACACCGTAGTGGCTTGGCTTCTCTTCTCTTTTATGTGCCCCATGCAAAGTAACTGCATAATCTCCTTGATTTTGTTGGTCTCTCACTTAAAAAAAATCAGAACTCTCAAATAAACAAATGAATTTGACTTTGATTTAATCTAAAAACAAATTGAGACTTGTATTTTTCTGACACCTTTTTGAAGGATCCTGTTCTTTAATTGTGTTTGTTGCATTTCTTTCTATTTAGAAGTCCTACAGGGATGGTGGGTTAATTATTATCACTCATTTCACTCTCTATTTGGGACTTGACCAGTAGTTTTTCCCATGTTTATTATGTTTTTTTGTTTAAAAATAACTCTCCCCCCCCAAAAAAAAATATGTGTTATGTCAATGTATATTGATATATACATTAATTTATTATTGCACTAATAATTCTAAAGCAAAGCTCTTTCAATATGATTAGTACAGTGAAGCAATGGAACCAAATTTAAAATGTAAAAATAACCATAAATGTGATTTAAAAAAAGTCACCTGAACTGGTTCAGGATGGAGGAGTTCAGACTTGATAAGAAATCAAATGGAAGAAGCATCAATGTGTTTGTGTGTGTGTATGTGTGTGCATGTGTGTGTGTGTATGTGTGTATTTTATATATATATAAATATATATATATATAATATATATATATACTACAATATGATGTAATGACCAAAGACATACCAAAATCTGAATGAATATAAAGAGAAATATTAAGAGAAAAGGAGAAACAATAATCTTTCTTGATAATTGTCACATCATATTTTGAGTATTTTATTCAATTCTGAAACTTGTATTTCTTAATAAGGATTTGACAAGTAAAATGAATAAGATAAGAAAGACTGAAATAAAATAATTTCTGGTTAATACTCACAATCATAGAATACATAGAATGTTTAGTCAAGATTTGTGGGAAAATAAGAGCTGACTGCCAATCTATAAGGGATTTCTTGTAGAATTCACAATAAATCAACAAGAATTTATTAATCATTTATATCATGTCAAACACTGTGAATGCAAAGACAAAAATAAGGCAGTTGTCCTCTAGAATATTATATTGTACTAAGAGAGATAGAGTGAGGGAGGTGAGGAAAGATAGAGAGATAGTGCAAGAGAGCAAGAATAAATGTAAGGTCATTTTGGGGGGAGGAAAATGCAGAATCAGGAAAAGTTTCACATAGAAGGTGGTACTTGATCTGAACTCTGAAAGAAATGGTGATTTTAAGAGATGGAGATAAGGAGAATTTGAACTTTGAAAAATAGAATCATACAAAAACAATCATTCAAATGATACTATATAGGAATTTTCAGAATTCAGTCCACAAGAAAAATCAATGAACCTTCACACTTATTTCAATTTCACTTTTAGGCCACATTAGGTTAACTTTTAAAAGTTAATAATAATTCAAATAATTTCAAGGAATCAAAACTTATAACTGAAAAGAATTCTTCCAATTTATCCAACATACCCTTTCATCTCTATTCCACCCAATCCCACCCTTCAAATTTAATAGATCAAAAAAGGCCAAAACTGTCATTAAGACTTGTGTTCAGTATTAGAGGATTCATACAAGAAAACAAAGTATCTCTTAACTAGGCTAGTTCTTTTCATTATACCAATATTTATTCTAGCTTAGTGATTTTTGACTTCTCATCAAAGTGATCTGACATCATGTTAATAATGTGTGTTAATCTTTAAAGAAAATAATAACTGTTATTAGATTAGCAATCCTTACAGTAACTCCAAGTAAGAATGGTAATTTGTGGGTGCTGGAGTTTCTAAGTGTAAGCAATATCATATTTGATAGTAAAAATAACTAACTACAAAAAGAAATATGACAGAAAAAAAGAAAAAACAAATTGAAAGAAGGTACAAACTAATCAAGAACATTCTTTGTAGCTTTATTCTGTGAAATTTTTGATGATTAATAAATTTGAAGTAATAGTTTTAAATACTTTCAAGTTAATTATATAGAAAATTCAGGATTCCTGCTATCATCAATACATAATTGGTAAAACTCAGAGATTATTGTCTTCTAAGTATTATCCATGTCCCACAGATCTGGAGCAGCTAAAAATATATTTCTTCTACACTAAGGATCAAAAACTTCAAAAGCTGTCTTCTCTACTTGTGTCTTTTGATGGGATCTGTCTCCCTTAATGTCCTTGAGAAAACACATTTCACTGCAGGTCGGTTACAAGGTTATTAAAGGTCTGTATCATAGCCTTTAACAGTGTGTCCTGACTTCCCTTGCTCCCTTCATCTTCTCCTATTTCTGATATTATCTCCTATCCTCAGAAAGTTTCATTTTATCACTTTTATCAGTTTCTCCCATTTTTTTCTTGTGCTCTCACACTGTGTCAATTTTATAACATTCCTTTCTCAGACCAAAAGTCTATATGTCTTTTAGCAATTAACTGATCTCCCAAGACATTTATGATCTATTAATTTATGCTAGGTAATTGTTTCTTCAAGTCCCTATTCATAGAATGATAGTGTTAAAAAAAGAATTGAGACAATATAATCAAATTCCCTTATTTTACAGATGAGGCAACTGAGGTACAGAGAAGTTATGACTTCCCTAGTGTCACACAGTAGTAAGGAGTATAGGATGAATTTGGACTCTGTTCTCATGGCTACAAATTCATTCCTTTTTCTATGTCACTACTGTTTAGTTAAACATAATATTCTCATATCTCCAATTTTTAAACATACATCAAGCATGATTTAATAAAATATCATTATCCATCTGGCAACAAATATATGCAAATTTATATAATCTATATTTTGGTAGTGAGTTTTTGTTGTTGTTTTGTTCTATTTCTCTGTTGAGCAGCTAGGTGGAAATGTGGACAAGCATATTAAAATTGCTAGGCCAGGAGTCAGGAGGACTCACCTTGATTAAAGCATCCTTAGACACTTACTAACTATATGATCTGGGCTAGTGACTTAACCCTGTTTGCCTCAGCTCCTCTTCTAAAAACTGAACTGGAAAAGGAAATGGCAAAAACTCCAGTATCTTTGCCAAGCAAATTCCAAGTGAGGTGACAAAGTGTTAGACACAACTGTAATGACTGAAGAACAAATTTGTCTGCTCTATAATTATTGTTATTGTTTAATTTTGTCAGAATTCTGTGATTTTTGACACATATGCATACGTATAGAAAGATAAATCACATAAATACCTATATTTAGATATTTTTATAGATGGATATTTAAGTGAATGAATGAATCAAAGGGAAGAGCTAAAAAATGTTACCCATGGAAAAATTGTAGCTGATTTCATGAGATAGAGGCCTGGGCTATCTTCCCTTTTCTTAATAGCAGAGAAGGTCCTTTCAGTTAGAATTATTGATAACATTCAGTTTTCCTGTTCCCAAAGTTCAAGTGTGCTCTTGATTTTGGAAATAATCTGTATCTCCTCTGCCCTGGATAAAAGCAACTAATGAACCAAGTGCCTGATTCCTCCTCTCTCTATGAATTTTATGAGAATGATCTATAAAAGCATTGAATATCTTTGATTAAAATATGAGAAAGGAACAGGTTTTATGTATGATTTCTTTTTAAAGTCAACCACATTTTTGCAGTCCTACAACTAAAAGAGAGGTCTAAAGCATAAATGATCAAAAAGCATATGACTCAGGTGAACAAAATGCAGCCTTGAACTTGCATATTACTCAAATGCAGCTACAGAGATAACTGTGTTCAATAATCCATTTGGTGCCTGAAAGTGTCATGGAAGATTTATTACACAGATTCTAAAAAAAATAAAAATCTTACAAATTATGAGATTTGCTAAATGTTTCCATTTATGTCTGACAATGCACTAAAGGAATTGAATCCCAGAATACTACAAATGCTTATCAGAGGTCAAAATATAATGCATAATACAAGACAGAATTACAAATTAAAATCGTATATGTATATGCACACATATGTGCTAATGCATGTATGTTTATTAGCTTCAGTGAATTTAATTATCTCAATTCTGATGATTTTGAGATCCACTCATCCAACCCTTCATTTTTGTCCATTAGAACTGCCCATAAATTTAATGAAATATTACAGTGTTATAAAAAATAAGTCTGATGACTAAATAAAAGACTACTTCTTTGCAGAGATAGGGGACTATGATTGTGGTGCTAGATCTTTTCAATCTGTTTCACTGAATTTACCTCCTGTATTTCACCTGTATTTCTTTTTATTTGTTTAAGGCAATGTGGTTAAGAGTCACTTGCTCAAGTTTATACAGCTACTCAATTATTAAGTGTCTGAGACTGATTTGAACTCAGGACCTCCTGACTCCAGGGCAGTATACTATCCACTATGTCACCTATCTGCCCCTTTACCTGTATTTCTCATTGTGTACTGTTTCTTTGAGATCTTCCCACAGAGACATCCTTCATAATAAAGAAGAAACGAAGTTCAGCAAAATAACCAATAAAGTGAAAAAGTCTGTCTAAAGAACCTTTCTGCATCATTTTTTCAAAGATGTAAGGAATGGGGAAGAGGTGTATTTTCCAGGACTCTTCTTCAGGCTTCAGTTTAGTCCCTCTAATTTCTCAGCATTCAGCTCTGATTATTTTATTATCATTTTTTTACTTGCATTGTTTAATTTATTGCATTTTGTTTTCCTGGTCCTTTTGAATTATTCCATATTACATTATATAAGCTTTTATTCATTCATCATATTTAAAATAAAGGATATCATTAGGGATTTATTTTTACAATGTTTGTCACAAATGCAAGTCATGCTAAATTAAAACAAATATTAATGCATTGTTGACTAGTTAAAGAATGTTGCAGAAGTGCAACAGATATCATTAGTCTAAAAATCATCTGTTCCCAGTATGATTTAGTTTCTTAGTAAACATTCTGAAATTGATGGTAGCCATGGAGTTTGCCATGGTAAAGCTTTTTTAACAGTGATTGAGGGGTAGGTTTTCCTTTAGGAGGGGATTTAGTGTTTGAGGTCTGTTCAGAATAGCAATAGTTTAAAGCTAGATTTGAGAGGGAAAATGCTGGCTCCCTTTTATGTTTAGGAGGGATTTGGAGGATCAAACTTACATCTTGCTCCATGCCAACATGGATTTTTTTAAAGCTGTTCTGGATGTAGAACTCCAATAAAGAGATAAAAACTTTGAAGCCCCTTAGCACTGGGTTGGTAAAAAAGAAGAGGTTATTTAGCAATTCAGTTTAAATGGATTCATATGCCATTTTTCAAAAAGTTCATACTAGTAATTTTAGCATATAACAGAACATTTTAGCTAAGGATAAGCCAATTGATTTAGAGATATATTTAAAGTTTATTCTGTGAGCAGTCAAGGAAGATGCATATGTTTTAATGTGTATAGCTTGACTTTGACTAAGATCTGAAAAGTTATGTGTATGATTTCAATTTATTTTTATTATTAACAATAATAAAAATAGTAATAATAACAAAGTATAAATATACATCTTTCTCTATATATGAACTTTTTAAGACTTGCAATACACTTTTCAAATATTTTCTTACTTTAGCCTCACAACAATGGTAGGAAAGAACCATTATTATCCCACAGAGGCTATAAGACATACCCTGAATCATATAAATAGTAATTTATATGATTTTAACTCAGGTCTTTTTGACACTAGAGCCTGCACAAAGACAACTTCTTCATCTAGTTGCAATATGAAGTTCCCCCAAACAATCTGGTTCATTATTTGAATTCTTACTCTTTATTCTCTGAAGTCTAACATATTCTTTTAGAGCATGTGGATAGAGCTTGTGGTGGTCCTGCACCATTAAAATCTATTGAAAGAGGGGCAGCTAGGTGGTGCAGTGGATAGAGCACTGGCCCTGGAGTCAGGAGGACTTGAGTTCAAATGTGACATCAGACACACCTAGTTGTGTGACCTTGGGTAAGTCACTTAACCCCACTGCCTTGCAAAAAACAAAAACAAAACAAATGAAAAAAAAGCTATTGAAGGAACCAAGATAATATTAAAAATTATGGAGCAGCTTAAGAAATCATGAGGAAAATAAAACAATAATTTTAAAGTTCTTTAAGACTCTTAAAGGGTTATAAAATGCAATTAAAATTATAGCAACAATAAGTACAACCAAAGAACTTCATGAAAAAAATCATTATGAGGCCTTCAGATAAGTAACCCATTGGACAAGTATGGTTTCAGACACCTAAGCTACAAGCTGTGGCCATCTTGAGAGCTGCCAGACCTTATGAAGGGTCAAGACTGGAACACCAAAGAGTACGTTATACTATAAGATGACTAACCCACACTCCCATACTTCCTCCTAACACATTTTTTAATATAATATCTCTATGATTGGTCAGGGGTAGATCCCTCAAGAGTTTTAATCAGAATGATCATATTAAATTTATTTGAATAAAACTATGACTTAATATGATTAATATAATCACCACACAATGTGGTATAATAGAAAGATCATTAAACTTGAAGTCTGAAGCCTTGGAGGATTCATATCCTTATTCCCATTTTTCAGATGAATAAAATGAGATTCATGTAAATTAAGCTATAGGACCATGGGCAAATCACTTAACCTACATGAATGTTTTCTTCACTTAAAACAGGGAATGCTAAAATTACCTTTCCAATGAATTTGTGAGAAAAGGGCTTTGAATATCTGAAAATTCTGTAAATTTAGAAGCTTTTTGTTGTTTTTCTTATTTTGGTCTTTTGATTAGCAGTGATTTTTCAAGATACCGCTTGCTAGTTGAAACACCTGAATGAATCATTTAGAAAACCTATAACCCTGAGACATGGAGAGGGAAAATGGTTCCTAACTGTTCCAACAGCAGTAAAAATTGTCAAGTCATATTTGTTCTATTAGAATAATGGATTATAAATGGCTTGAAACAATTCCCTCAAGTCCCATTCATCATTAAGAGTGTTTGCTCATGTTTTTTTCAGAACCTACAGGAGCAATGCTACAGTAACAAATCAAAGAAAATTCATTTTTAAATGACTTGATTTTCTATATTTTATGACATATGTAAACCTGAAACAGCTCTTTTATAATACTATGTGTACTGAGTTGTGTTCGTCCTCAATTTCCTTTCATTGATCATGTCAATCTCCTCAATCATTCTACTTAAAACACAATTTTTCCCTAAACCTTTCTCATTTTCTGTTTCCTTAGCTTTCACTAAATCTTGAATTAATGCTCCCCTAAATTTGTTAGTTTTTTTCCCTGACATTTCTGACGCATGCAGTTTTTTCACTCAATCTCCTGAGTACCTTTCCTAATTCAGATTGTTACTATTAACTTATTCCTTGGCCAATTGTCACTTCCCAAAATCATGCATATTCACTGCTATTCTAGGCTTACAAAATTCTTTACAAACATTGTTATTCAATTCATTTAAGACAGATCAATATTGGTCTTATTGTCCAAATACATTATTGCAGAAGAGAGACCATGAAACTTTCATGAAGCCTTCCAATGTCTGGGGTGATATTTAAACAGTGTGTTCAGTCATCTACTAGCTTATCTCACTTCTAGAGTTATTTATCAGATCCCTTTAAAATTTTCTTTTATATTAAACATAGGACCATAGATTAAAAGGTTATATGTCTTAAAGATCACTTAACCCTATGCTCTCATTTTGTAGATGACAACACTGAAACCCAGAGATGAGATCATTGGTTTGAAGCTGCAAAGAAACAGAGGCAATATTTGAAGCCAGGTTCTCTAATAATAAATCCATTATCCTTTTATATTAGACTTATGTTCAACTGAGTCTCTTATAATATAAGAGTAGGTGGAACAATATTATAAGGACAGCTAATAGCATAGCAGTGATGGTATGGAAGAAATTTCTGCATGACATTAATTTTGGCTGACAACATTTTAAAAATTGGTCTTTACACAATCCAGTGTCTTTAATAAGGAAGAGTGAGGAGCAAACTAAACTACATTAGGTTGAGCTACTTGTTCACCAAAAGAAACTCAAGTTTTGAGAACCTTACAGACCAGGTTATCATAAGGAGTGAGAAGAATAGCCAAACAAACAGATTCACATATTTCATCTGGATGACACAATAATGGGGAAGAGAATAACAAAAATCAGTGGTTTATACTGTGGAACCAAAATCTGTACTCAATTAGAAAATTCCTCTAGGGAAGCTATTCACTTATTTTAATTTTGGGGATGGTTTTCCCATTAGAAGTTGCATATGACTTACTCCATCTTGGATCTCTAAAAAGAAATGGGGTGAGGAGTTTCACTGAAATCTGGATGCAAATAATACTGATGGAAGTCTGAAGAAAGGTCTACCATAATTAACTTAAAAGCTGAATATCAAGGGAATTCAACACTCAGGGAACTTGATAATCTTAAGTGAAATAATTTCTCAGTTGAAGACAGGGAGGCAACAAAGGTTCAAGACTTAAGACTTATCAAGACTTGAGTATCAAGGATATTGTTAAAACTCATTTTAGGACAAAACTAATATATAAATAACTTTTAAATTGAAATTTTATTTTATGTTTCCAATTACATTCAAAGATAGTTTTTCAACATTCATTCATTTGTAAATTTACAAGTTCCACATTTCTCTGCCACCCTACATTCCCTCCCTCCTACCAAGGCAGCAAAACATCTGGTAAAAATCATGTTGTTACATGACTAATTATTAGGAGGAATTAGAACTAAGTGGAAAGAATAAGGACATGAAAGAGAAAGGAAAAACATAAAAGAAGTTTTTAAAAAGTGAACATAGTATGCTTTGCCTTGAATTCAGACTCTTAGATTTTTTTCTCTGAATGTGAATGGCATTGTCCATAGCAGATCTCTCAGGGTCTTCTTTGATCTCTAAACTGCTGAGAAGAGCTTCATTCATCAGAGTTGTCATCTCCCAATGTTGTTGTTAATGTACACAATGGTCTTTTGGTTCTGTTCTCTTCATTTAGCATCAGTTCATGCAAGTCTTAGGGAAATAACTTTTGATGACTTCATCTGTGTAATCTTTATTGAATTGTTTACCCTTCCAAGAAGGGGAGAGTGAGGGAGAAAAAGATAATTTGAAGTAACATTTTTTTCCAAATGAAATTTTAAAAACTTTTACTTGTAATTGGAAGGAATTTTGGAATTTCAAGTTTTAAAAATAAATGTTAAAACAGTATGTAAATGGGGAATATTTAACAAAATAAATAATTTTTTTTAAAAAAGACAAGATTATATGGAGACTTTGGTATGTCAAGAGTTCCTTGACTCCATGTAATTAGTAGAATTCAGCTGAAAATTGCAATTCTTTAATGGCAGTGATTGAATCACCATAGTGGGAATTTTCTTTGTTCTTTCCTTGATTAATTCAAAAATGTGAATGGTCTCAAGGTAAATAAAAAAAAAACTTTTGAAGGAGGAGAGAATTACCCTTGATTTCATTAAAATGATCTCAAATCTTCATCTTTTAAAGCATGGCTATGCTGTGCACAATTTGGTTTATGTTTTCTGTAGTAGTGAACTAGAATGCTGAGACTGAAAATACTAACCTGCCTCAGTCGGAGAATAGGACAATACATTGCTTTCATTTTGCGTTTCTAAAGGGTGGTCCTAAGATCCCTTCCAAAAATCTATCATAACAACAGCATAGGGAAAAGGCCATAAAGTACTGAAAGAGAATCTGATATGAGAAAGATGTGACCAATATTCCTCTGGAATTAACAAACATTTATTGAATCTTCATTCTTCCAGGCATTGTGCTAGTGTAGGAGATACTAACTCAGTGATTAATCAATCAATGGACAAGTACTTATATAGTTCTCAATATTCACAGACTTAACAATTCCTGATATCTATAAGCTTATATTCTAAATAGGAATGTACATTTTTTCTGTGTGTGTTTTAATACAGGACCAGGTGATCAAGAGTGAAACTGTAATAGCAGAGATATAGGGAACTCCCAGATCATGAAATTCTCTCTTTCATCCAGAAGGATGGGGCTTTCTCATATTTTTCCTTAACCCACATGGAACACCAAGCTTCATGGCTGTCTTTTTCTCCTCTCTCTCTCTCTCTCTCTCTCTGCCTTTACCTGGCCTGTCCTCAGGGTGCTTGCATCTTTTCTTAATAATTTTGGCCTATGCAATTTGTAACAATATTTTTCCATAATAAAATCCT
This sequence comes from Macrotis lagotis, assembly GCF_037893015.1. NCBI lineage: Eukaryota > Metazoa > Chordata > Mammalia > Peramelemorphia > Peramelidae > Macrotis > Macrotis lagotis. Next base: position 180,739,927 of record NC_133660.1, on the reverse strand, counting down.
TAGCACTTTTAAATTCCCAGAGAGCTAAGAATTCCTTCACCTTTTCAGGGATCTTAAATCTTGTCTTCAATCTCTAAATTTTTAATAATCAGCAACACACCCATATATAAGAGTGTAATTCTCCATGTGGGCAAAGAGAGGAGGGAGAGTGGATAGAGAGGTAAGAAGAGATGTAGGAAAAAGGGGAAGAAAGGAGGGAGGGAGGAAGTAAAGTAGGGGAAATGCTAAAAGGAATAAGTACTGGGGTGGCTGGGTGGCGTAGTGGATAAAGCACTGGCCTTGGAGTCAGGAGTACTTGGGTTCAAATCTGGCCTCAGACACTTCAAAATTACCTAGCTGTGTGGCCTTGGGCAAGCCACTTAACCCCATTTGCCTTGCAAAAACCTTAAAAAAAAAAGGAATACCTCCTATAATTAATCTTTTCCTTTGCAGTAATCATATACCTTACATTGAAACTATGAGATGAAGTCAATGAACTTTTAGTAAAGTACTTTGCCTTTCCTACCCTCTATCAACAAAACAAAGGATCCCTACCTTAGCCTGAAAGGGATCTTTGACCTCCCACACCCATCTACATATCTCTAATTGTTTTATCTTTGCTCTGTGAACTACCCAGGCCCATTTCCCCCTTAAAATCTCTCTCAATCCTCAGTTAAGTTGCTTTTCTTCCAGTGAAGCTAGCCCACTCTAGAGGAATATGAACCCCCAACCTATGCCCTTCTCTACTGCTTATCCCCTGTTTTTTTTTCCTTTGGAAAGCTAGACTGCTCCATCCTTCTTTGGAAGACAGCCTGCTCTTGGGGAGTACAATTCCCCACATTGCTTCTCTCTTTCTCCTGTGCCTTTCCTTAATGCTCAACCTCTCATGGCAGTTTAGGTCTAGATTGTTCTTTACTTTAGCTTCCTTTTTCTCGGTGGTTTCCTGCTTTCACATTAGTCTTTTTCCCCTTGGCTTCTGCTAATCCCAGCAGAGTCTCCTAGCTTTATCACCCTTCCTTATTATTTATAACCTAATGACTCTCCTTTGGAGGGCAGCAAACTCTGAGGAACCATGATCCCCCAAACTCTCCTACCCACTTCTCCATACTGATTCCTTGTTTATCTAACCAACCACCATCTCATGGCTCTCTCCTTTCCCTTTCCCTTTTTCCCCTTTCTTAACCATTTTTACTGTTCTCCCTAGCCTAGTCTATAATTTGCTTAAACTTACTATCTTCTTAAAATTTCACTTTCTTTATATTTTTAAAGAACCTAACCTGTGAGCATTTTGTAGTAACTTGTAAACTTTTGCAGCAACCTTTGAATTCAAATTTAAGGCTTTTCTTATTTTCCTTAGAGAGTTTAGTGATTTCTTCACCTAAAATGAACCCACATAGATCCTTAAGCCCCCTTTCCCCAAAATCCATTTTCCTATCTTTTGGAGGAAGGGAGGGAGAGAAGATGGAGGAAGGAAGCATTGTCCAATTGGAACTGACTAGTTGAGTCCCTGGTAGGGTAGCATTTAATACATGCTTTTTGACTTGCTGAGAGTAATGTTTAGGTTGTGAGAAGAAATGATATCTTTTTACCTGTCTTGTCATCTACTAAAAAAAAAATATAAACTCTTAGAGTGCAGGGATTATGACTTAATTTATTCATTTCTAAAATCATTAGGATCAAGAATCACACATAGCAATCCTATGAACATTTATTGAATGAATGAATGAATCACCGTTTTATAAAATAGAGTCTAATGACTAATTTCATAGATTAAAAAACAATAACAACAACTAATGTTTAGAGGACTTGGGAGAATGCATGACATAATTTGTAAGGTGTTGAATTTGAAATTAGAGACTTGACTTTGAATCTGGGCTCTGTAATGTGTTACCTGTACTATCTGAAGCAATCTGTTTAATTTCTCTGATTGTCAATACTCTCAGTGGGATATCCCTTCCAGTTTTCAATCTGTAAACCTAAGTGATTCACATGACATCTTAGTGCTAGAATATGAACTAGAACCCAGTTAGCAATGACTCCCACCATATCACTCTCTTCATTACAACTCTTGAAAATAAGTTTTGACTTGAACAGGGACAAAATTCATTAAGAACACAAATGTATACCAGCTAAAAGTGGCACATGCACAGTAAGTTCTCAACAAAACATTTGTTTATTCAAGTTAGTAAAGCTAAATGGACACTTGAAATATGTATTCATCCATGATAAGGTGATAAAATATCACTATTTCTATAAAATGAATATCTGTATAGTTTCTCCTTTTTGCTCCTGTTGCTCCTGATTATATTAATATCTATACCTTCAACATATTAAATGATACCATTATGTAGAAGTGGAAAAAATGTCAAGACCATGAGATATAAATCATAGAAGCATCACTTAATGTGTGACCTCAGGTAAGTAAGAATCTTTATCTCTCAGTTCTTCAACAATAAGCGAAAGATAATGAGAATGATCCTCATTTATTTCATAAGATAATTGTAAATCTCATTTATATGACTATGAAAATATCTTGAACATAATAAAATACACATTCAGAAATGCAATTGATTAATATTTTCACTCCTACTATCATCATCATCATCATCATCATCATCAATAAATCACCATATCCTCAGTTCACCCTGCTATTACTCATCCCATTTATCCAATCTTTTGCAAAATCTTCAAAGAATTTCTCTTCTGTATACTGACATAACAAACCTCTTTCCATTTGGATTCTTATAAACACTTCTAATTAGTATTCTTGTCTCAATTTTTTACCCATTCCTAACAAACCTCCATTTGGCAACCAAAATCATCTGTCTAAAGCAAAGTGTTTGCTATGTTCCCTTCCCCCCCATCCCTACTGATACACTGCAATGTTTCCTCCTTAACTCCAAGATAAAAAAAATATAATAAAGTCCTCCAGCATTTGAAGTTTTTCCACAGCCTGTCCCTATTCTACTTTTCCATTTTCCTTACACCTTTCACTTCTTTCAATGCATTTAACAATCCAGTTAGCCCACTTAACCTCTCAATCCAGTCCTTCATTGTTCTCACCTAAACTTCTGCAGTGGCATTCTAATTAATCTTCCTGCTTCCAGATTGCCTCACAGTAATCCTCCTCAATGTAACTGTTAAGTAATTTTTTTTGTTTTGTTTTTGCAAGGCAATGGGATTAAATGACTTGCTCAAGGTTACACAGCTATTAGGTAATTATTAAGTATCTGAGGCTGAATTTGAACTCAGATCCTCCTGACTCCAGGCCTGGTGTTCTATCTACTGTGCCACCCAGCTGCCACTAATTTTTTTAAAGAGAGTTCCTTTTGTTTTAAAATTAATAATATGTTTTTAACTCAACATGTGTTGAAATTCTTTTATTGGTTATTCTCTTCAGGAATTTTATATTGATGTTTGTATATTCTTATATGTATTTATAGATGTATAATTTATTTTAATCACAATCTGCTTCTCTCATAATAGATAATCCTCAGGGATTGCTTGTTGTTTTTAGGAGAAAACATTAATTTTTCTATTCAACTTCTAATTTCTTTGTCAACATGGAATCAAAACTCCTACGCCTCCATGATGGTCAGAAAAAACTCCTACACCTCTATGGTGGTCAGAAAACTCTACTGCATCAGAATGGTCGAAAATTGAGAGTAGAAGGAATAGATTAAACAAAGATCCCTAAAAATTTTGGGATTTAATTTTTTTGGATTGTTTACTTAGGAGATATAGAGTGGCAAACCATTTGCTAAATTGAAATGCTGGCTTAAAAAACTTAAATTCAAATAATGAAATCACCTTCTCCATTGGCTCCTCACAGAATGTGAAAATGACTAAAACATTTATGGCAAATTGATAGTACATGAAATTTCTCACCAATTTTATGAGATTTTTAAAGCATATTGTGCATATTTCAAGAGAGGCAAGAGTTGACTATAGGATATTTACAACATTAGTGATGCAGTCCTTTTTTAATTATTTTACCTATTATGGGGCCCTTCACAGTGGATATTGTGATCTGTTCCTTATACTCCTGATTTGGCTACAACAAAGGAAAAATAAGATTTTCTTTTCACATATTTCTAAACATAGCTAAAATGAGTCATTCCAGAGACTAAAAGAATAAAAGAAAGCAACATACAAGTCATAAGAACAACAGTTTAGAGAGAATTTTATTTGGAAATTTATAATCCTTCTATAGGTAAAAGTTAGGTCTAAATTTCCCTAGTTGAGATATTTCTAGTTGATGCTATTTACTGAGCTCATAATACTTGATGGGTTTAATTCAGATAATTAGTGGTTTGATTTTTTTTTCTGGCTGAGTGGAAGAAGGAGCTTATTTCAAATATTTTCTAAGCTTTTTTTAAAGTTTTTTTTTATTAAAAAGAAAAGAAATTTGGTTTTAATAATGGCACTTAAATGTGAGATAAAACTATCAATTACTAGATTTCATCAATTAAAATATTTGTTAAAAATTTCTATGCACTGATAGTATTTAGAAGATTTTTCTGTCAAAACAATATCATTAAAAATTTGCATTCTTATTAGAATGTTTACCATTTAATTTTACCTAATACTACTTTGTATGTAGGGTTTTATATGCTTTTTCATTATAATTTTACAGTAATTAACTCACAAGAAAAAAGTATAATTTACAGATTTTTATAATTGTAGATATTAGGTCACTGTACCAAAAATAATATAATAGAGAAGTTTTAAAGCTTTTTCCTTCTTAAAAAGTAAAAAATGGAAAATACATTAAGTTCTTTTTTGGTTGATAAATCATATAAATCTATTTGAAAAATGTACTGCAGTACATTGAACTTAATAAAAAGGTGGTATAATAAATTGTTTTCAAATTCTAGAGATTAGTTCAAGGAATTTGAAGGGACTAATTAGTAAGTAGAAGAAATCTTGGTTATAAAAACCATAACACTCTATTTCAGAAGATTTATATTTTTCTCTTTCTCCTATACTCTTTTGAAGACAGAAAATAAAAAAAAAAAAATTCAGTTCACCCATGGTTTAGTCTAACTTGGTAACACAAGGGACAAATTCCTTAATTAAATTCTCTTCCATAGAAGGATTAGGGTTGAGGTCTGATAGCAACACAATGACAAAGTAATATATAAATATATAAACTCCCTTTGACCTTAAAAATTCAAGTTGCTTCTAAAACCACATTATATCCAAGAAAAAGTAATCTACAATTTTTTTCTATATTATCTATTTAAATAAATTATACCTGGAAAAGTCATTGACTAGCTCAGTCTAAGCATTGGGGTCACTCCCTTAAGGTGATTATATGGCAATGAAATAACTTTGCAGCCTGCAACCACTTATGGGAGTAACAAGAGAAAAGAGAGAGAGCAAAATATAACTTCATGTTTGCATGTACATTTTACCTTATTTTCAGGGAGTATTTCCATGTTTTCCTCCTAACCCATTCTGCATAACTTCAATAAAGCTGAGATGCAATTTTTTTAGGAGAAATAACAATTATATGAATGTAATTGTGAATATGAGTTAAATTGGGAGTTAGTTTTATTTAAATGTCTACTAGAATTAGAAGATACTTGTGTATTAAAAGTTGTTTTTGATTGTATAAAGAATTCCCACTCTGATGGTATTTCAGAATATCTCCAAAAGATTGATTTTTTAAAATTCTCTAACCTACAAAAAGGACATAATTATTCAGATTTCTCACTTGTGCATAAATTTAGTCTTTTAGGTAATAATTAGCTTTGAATATTTTCAGTGGAATTGAATGAAAAATCTTATCTTCTCATGAATGATAATTTTTTTTCTTCCATTTATCATTAAATCATTGGAAACATTCTTCAGTTTTTCCTTATCTCATACTTTTAATAAACTGATTTAAACATGAATTTCCCTTTGTTTTCTGTAAAGTGACTATGAGTCAACCATTGGAATCTTCAAATTATAGTAGGATTAAGTCAGTTAGGGGACTTCCTAAGCTTCTGAATTCCAATTTAGCCTGATTAAGCCTGTTTATCACCACCTTATTCAAACTTTACATTTGTAAAAATGAGTTGGTAAATGTTAAAGGACTAGCCTTTCTTATTAGATTTTCTATTTTACTTTCTGCTCAAAATTCAGAATATCAAGAAAACTGTTTCTTTTGTAATGTCATAGGGTTCCTGGTACTAGTGTTAAACAAAAATAAAAAAGGAAATAGAGCAAACAAAAATATAATAAGAAGTTCAAAATGTGCATTCCATTTTGGTAGAACTGATGGCAAAAGATTCTGCTGTCACTTATCTTTTTTCTAAAGTCTAAAGGTGTCTATTCACAGCTATCACAATGATTTAGTGCATACATGAATGTACTGGGGTTTTTCCCAGATCAGCCAATTATTCTTTCTACACTGCAGCCCTGTACTCAATATTTTCTATCAGCAATGGAAGCTATTGACAGTTACACATCAGGGATTTTTGTGATTGATACAGCTTTAGATCCTACTAGAAAAACTGAATGAGTTAGATTGGCTCAAAACAATACATTGGTATTATACAAGTGAAAGAGTATGGCATACTTACCACATAATCTAGGCCTTCACTTTTATTGATTTCAACTTCCACCAATAGGTATTGGTCATTGTAAAGGTTCACTATGGGAACCTAAGTAGTCCATAATTCTCATTCTCTCTCTCTCTCTCTCTCTCTCTCTCTCTCTCTCTCTCTCTCTCTCTCCCTAACAAGAACAAAAGTACACACACACACACACACACACACACACACACACACACACACACACACACAGACACACACAGAGTCTACCCTTGCATCATGTTCCTGAAATAGGTAAATTAATCTTATTTTTTCTTGAAATTAAAATGTTTACCATTAAGAAACCCAAACTAGAAAAAGTACTTTTACTATTTTGGTAAAAACAATACTAATTGATTTTTGTTCTAAAAATGACACTTATAGGGGCAGCTAGGTGGCACAGTGGATAGAGCACCAGCCCTGGAGTCAGGAAGACTTGAATTCAAACCTGACTTCAGACACTTAATAATTGCCTATGTGACCTTGGGCAAGTTATTTAATCTAATTGCTTTAAATCAATCATTTTTTTTAAATGTCATGATTGCTTAGCTCCTTTGAGCAATTATAAACTGCTTGTGAAAGATGATCACTTTTTAAATAACTGTTCTATTTTTTCAACTTTTTCCAATATAATCCTTACATTTTAACCTATTCAAATTTCTAAAATTTTAGCTTTACAAAGGCCTTAGGTTTGTGAAATTTGAATAATCATATAAATATATGTTGTTTGACTATGTATCATAAAGTACTTCAATCTCTGAAAAAACTATAATTGAGTATCACTTAGATGGTAATAGAGAGAGAGAGATATGGAGGCTGCAATATATAAAAGAAAAGGAACTTTCAAGAAGAATTGGCAAAAATGATACATCCTGGAAAATATCTCTTCAAATTTGGAATCCTGCCCAAAGAGCTATAAAAATGATTATACCCTTTGATTCAGGAGGAATATTACTAGGTCTGTATCTCAAAGAGATAAATGAAAAGGAAAAGAATCTATGTGTATAAAAATATTTATATTTGTTCTTTTTGTGGTGGCAAAGAATTAGAAACTGAGCGAATCAATTGGGAAATGGTTGAACAAGTTGTTCTATATGATTGCAATGAAATATTATAGAGAAATAAGAGAGTAAAAGAAGGATGGTTTCAGAATGGGAAGACTTTTATGACCTCCTGCAAAATGAAGTGATCAACTACAGGAGACTCTGGATGCAGCAATATCATAATGATGATCACCTGTGAAAGCCTTATACATTATAATACAAATAACAATGCAAGATAATTCAAAGGTCACCTGATGAAAAATGCTATCCACCTCCAGTAAGAGAACTGAAGAATGCCGAGTAAAAATTGAAATTCCTTTTTATTTTTGTTTTATTTTTCTTCTTGTTTTTGTTTTGTATGCTTTCTTTTACACTATGGCTATTATGGAAATATTTACATGACTTCACATGTTTAACTAATATATTTCTTGCTTTCTCAAGGGGCAGGAGAGCAACTAGAAGGAGTTAATTTGTAAATATCAAAATATATCAAAATATCAAAAAATAAATAAAGATTTTGCACTGTCATTGTGAAATATGTAATAAAATACATATTTTTAATTTTTATTTTTTTTGAATTTTTTTATAATTTTTCCCCTAATCTTGCTTCCCTGCCCCCCCCCAGAAGGCAATCTGTTAGTCTTTACATTGTTTCCATGGTATACACTAATCTATGTTGAATCTGATGGAAGAGAAATCATATCCCTAAGGAAGAAAAATAATGTGCCTGATTGTTGCACTAATGAAATGAGCAAGTCCATCAAGTTTGGTTATAACTCTCATGTTGTTGCCAGGGTGCACAATGTTCCTCTGGTTCTGCTCATCACACTCAGCATCAGTCAGTGCAAATCCTTCCAGGCTTCCCTGAATTCCCATCCCTCTTGGCTTCTGATAGAACAATAGTGTTCCATCAAGTGCATCTACCACATTTTCTTAAGCCATTCCCCAATTGAAGGACATTTACGTTAATTTCCAGTTCTGTGCCACCACAAACAAAGCTATTATGAATATTTTTTGTACAAGTGATGTTTTTTATATACATTACTAAAATATTCTTGTTTAAGAGTAGACATAATACCATCTCTCCCCCCCAAAAATATAGATACTCATGAGAAATAAATTATAGGAAAGAGAAAAAAATGTTTCAGTCTGTGTTCTGATAGCATCCTCTCTGTCTCAGTTGTACCACATTTTTTATGATAAGTTCATCATAAAAGTTTCTTCCATATTTTTGCACTATTGCTGTTGCTGATAGTAACTCCCTCCATCCATTCCTCCCCACTACCATTTATTATATTTTCTCTCTCCTTTCACTCTATCCTTTTTTTTTCTTTAGGGTAACTGAGTAGCACATGTACTGATCACTGGCTCTGGGGTCAAGAAGTCCCAAGCCCACATACCACCCCTGAGACCCCAGCAACCACCTAGCCCCATGGTCCTGGAGAAGTCACCCAATCCCAACCCCTTGCAAGAATAAAAAATAAAATGTGTGATATCTGACTATTCTCTCCTATGATCTACCCTCTCCTCTATCACCCACATTCCCCCCTTCCCCCTTTTCCCCCTTCTCTCCTTTTTTACTATAGATGTCTATACCCTATTGAGTGTGTATAATGTTTCCTCTGAGTCATTTCTGATGAGAGTGAAGGTTCCCTTATTTCCCCTCTCTTTCCCACCTCCTATATCATTGCAAAAGTTCATTGTAAAAAAAAATCTATTTTATATGAAATACCTTAGCCTATTCCACCTCTCATTTCTCTTACTCCCAGTGAATTTCCTTTTCAGCCATTGACTCCATTTTACATTCATATTCAACTCTCTCCTGTGATTCATCTAGAAAAGTTCCTTCTACCTGCTCTGTTAAAGGAGAAGTTTCATTTTTCTATGCAGGAATACATGTAGTTCATCATCATCATGAAGTCCCTCATATTTTAACCTTCTCCTCTGCTCTCTATGCTTTACCTAAGTCCTGTATTTGAAGGTCAAGCTTTCTGTTCAGCTCTGATCGTTTCAACAGGAACATTTGAAATTCCCCTGGTTCATTGAAAATCCATCATTTACCCAGGAAGAGGATGTCCAGTTTTGCTGGGTAGTTGATTTTCGGTTGCATTCCAAGCTCTTTTGCCTTCCAGAATATTATGTTCCAAGCCCTATGAGTCCTTAATGTAATTGCTGCTAAGTCCTGTAGGATCCTGACTGCAGTTCCATGATATTTTAATTGTCCTGATGGCTGCTTGCGATAGTTTCTCTTTGACTTGGGAATTCTGGAACATGGCTATAATATTCTTGGGGGTTGTTTTATTTTTGGAACTCTTTCTGGGGGAGATCAGTGGATTCTCTCAATTTCTACATTGCCCTCTGCTTCTAGGATATCAGGGCAATTTTCCTGTCGGATTTCTTTAAAAATGAGGTCAAGGCTCTTTTCCTGATCATGACTTTCAGTTATACCGATAATTTTTTAATTATCTTTCCTGAATCTGTTTTCCAGATCCATTTTTATTCAATGAAATGTTTCACATTTTCTTCTAATTTTTCATACTTTTGGTGTTGAGGTATTGTATCTTGACTTCTCCTAAAGTCATCAACTTCCTTTAGCTCCTTTCTATATCTGAAGGATATCAGAGAGCTTTCTTATCTCATTTTCCTTCTGACCAATTCTGCTTTTTAAAGCATTCTTCTCCTCAACTTTTTGAACTGTTTTATCCATTTGACCTATGCTGGTTTTTAACATATTTTCTTCAGCATTTTTTTTCAATCTTCTTGCCTAAGCTGCTGAATTCTTTTTTATGTTTTTCCTGCATCTTTCAAAATTCTTTTCCCAATTTTTCTTCTGTCTCCCTTAGTTGATTTTCAAAATCTTTTTTGAGCTCTGTCACAGCTTGAGCCCAGCTTCCATTTTTCATGGATTCTTTAGATGCAGGAGCTTGTACTTCCTCATCTTCAGATTGAAAAGGATTTTTGGGACCATAGACAATTAATTTCTCAATGGTGTTCCCCTTTTTCTCTGTTTATTCATTTCTCCCGCCTGTGAATGGTTTTGGGGTGCTTCCTGAGCTTTTGAATATTATTGGGACACCAGCTTTGGGTTTTTTTTTTATATACCCCACTGGGACCTTTATTCCTCCAAGGGCATATGCTCTCTTGTCTGTGCTTTGATGACCACAGGCACTCCCTTCTGCCCTGGAGCTGTGAGGAGGATCCCTGCTATCTTAGTATGGAAGGCCAAACTGCAACCTGGATCTGAGTGTGGGAAAACAGCAGGGAGAACAGAGACATTTCTGCAGTCTCCCCTGAAACCCTTATTGACTGTGAGCTGTGCTCTGGAGGTATAGGCCAGTTTCCCCCATTCTCACTGTAGGTTCTGCATCCAGTGCTCCTCACTGTACACTCATTCTGGTGCAGCAGAGTTCTCTCATAGCCCCTGCCCTAGGCTGTTGAAAGTGATCCCTGGGCTGGGTTCAGCTGGTCTGTTCTGTGGCCACAGCTTTTCCCCAACCCCTGGTCCTGGTGAAAAATACTTTCCTGCAGAACCTTTAAGTTATTTTGGACTGGGAAAATGTATCCTTCAGACTTTCTGTTGCTTCTGCCCCTCTAAATTTTGGCTAGAGTCATAATTTGTTGGCTTTTGGAGTTTTGGGGGGAAGGAGTTTCTGGGAAATACTGCCTTCATGCTGCCATCTTGGCTCTGCCCTCCCATATTTTTAAAAGAAAGGAAATGATTGTTGAAAAAATAAAAAAAGATGGACTTATCATTTGGTGAGAATGAGAAATAAACTCACTGCCCTCTTTATACCATGAAAATGAAGATAAAGCAGAGAACAATTTCAATATATTGTGTGAACTCTATCATGATCTCATGGCACAATATGGACAAGACTCATAAAGAATGGGAGACTTGAGATCATCATTAGGAAATATATATATATATATATAATATCAGTGAGTTCATAGATTTATTTGAGAAGGTATCTATCTTTGCTTTGAGTCTTATTACTTAAAAATAAGATAATTTTTTCTTGGGGGTTGATGAGGTTTTGGGGTTAATCAGAATGAGATTTGTCACCTGAAAAGGAAAAGATACATAGGAGGCTGTATGTTCTTCACAAGTGAGCCCTTGTGGTCTTTTTACATATAATTCTTCTTACAGTATAGCCATTTGGTATAACTTGTCCTCTATCTCCTATATCCAATCTTTGTAATAACTATCCACCCTGCCTAGAATGCTTTTCCTTCTCATTTCTACCTCTTAGAATCTTTGCCTTCTTTTAAGACTTAGTTCCAATTCAAAGAAGTCTACTCCAATTACTTTCTCTTCACATATCTCAAGTGGTAATACCTTTCCCAATAATGCTATATTGTCTGTTTGTGTGTGTGTGTGTGTGTGTGTGTGTGTGTGTGTGTGTGTGTGTGAGAGAGAGAGAGAGAGAGAGAGAGAGACAGAGACAGAGACAGAGACAGAGACAAAGAGACACAGAGAAGGAAGGTAAGGTAGAAGAGAGAGGAGACCAATGGGAACAAGATCATAGCAGTCAGAGATGTGAGTTGATGTGAGGTGGGAAGGGAGTTGAAGACTATGTTGTTTCCCCTTTGGAATATTTAATCTTTGAAAATAGAAATTATTTTCCTTCTTTGATTGCATCCCCCATCACTTGATTAATGCTTTATTAGTGCTTGTTGATTGGTTGATTGAAGATTATAACAAAAACATAAGGTTGTTAATAGTTTATAAAGGATTTTATTTACAATAACTTGAAACAAAAGATAAGGAAAATATTAGTTTTCTCATTTCCCAAATGAGGCAATGAAGTTTAGGAAATGAACTTATTTCTAAAAGAATCCAATTGTTAACCTTTCTGGAGAGCAATATGAAACTATGCCTAAAGAGCAATAAAACTGTTCATAGCCTTTGATCCAGCAATTCCTATTCTAGTTCTACATCCAGAAGAAATTATAAACAAAAGGAAAAGTCCTATATTTTCCAAAATATTCATAGAAGCTTTTTTTTGTAGTGGCAAAGAATTGGAAATTGAGGGGATGCCCATCAATTAGGGAATGGTTAAGCAATTTATGGTACATGAATACTATGGAATATTATTATTCTATAAGAAACCATAAATGGCTATAAGGATCTGATGCTGAGAGAAGGGAGTAGAACTGAGGGAACAATGTACACATCAACAACATTGTGAGATGAACAACCTTGATAGAAGCAGCTCCTCAGCAGGCCAGAGAGCTAGGACAACTGTATTAGACTGGCTATGGATGTTATCATTCCCATCCAGAGGAAGAAAAACAAAACAAAACAAACACACAAAAAAATAACCCTTCAGAATCTGATGAACACTTTATAAAAATCATCTCTTAATCCTAATTCCTCATACCAAAAATTACTCATTTGTAAACATGTTAATCAAAATATGTATGTACAATGCTAACCTGACTGTTCATCATTGAGGAGAAGGGGGTGGGAAGGGAGGGTGGAAGGAAATTTTGTAACTTAAAAATATACATGGGCATATGGATGAAAATAAATAAATTAATTTTAAAAAGAAACAAAGAATCTAATTTTTAAGAGGAATGTAAGATATCTAGCAGCATTAATCACAGATTCTTTGACTCCAAATTCAATCCCTTATCTCACTGATCATTTAGGTAATCATAGTACCTAGGGCTGAGGGGAAAAAAGAGGATAAAAGAAATGTAGACATTGAGAGATGTATATATACCATCTAACTATAGACTTTTAAAAATTTATTTCCTATTTATAGACACAAGATAAACTGCAGTTAAATTCAATGGAGTGGCTGCTTGGAGGGTGGGTGATGAATCAGGGCAGAGAGAATCATGATGAGGTTGCTTCAGTAAGCATATTTTAAACAATCATTAAGATTCTTGCAATAATAGACAGATTATAATTATCATTGTGCATTATCCAATAGAATGGTTTATGATTAAGTAATGAAGCATGCTTGTTATATTGTATCTGATCACAGGTAAAATTCCTAAATTTAATCTTTTGTGTCTGATCACAAAATACGCTTAGATTATATTAATCTTTTGGTTTCAGTGGATGAGGAATAGAGGGAACTCAATTTCTCACCCCAGGAGAAAGTGAGGGTACTAAAATATTTCTACTGTTGATTTCAGACAGTATTCTTGTCTGAATAACTAAAGCTGATGAGGACAGTCAGACTCCCAGAGCTATACTTCACTTTGCTTTGTTGTTTCTTTATGTATTTTGCTTCCTTACTTTCCCCCCAGATGTCTCTATGCTCAGCATCTGTAGATTTTATTGCTTTGGTATCATGCCATTTTCCTAACTATATTTAAATAACAATTTTCTGAAATCAATTGGAATGCTTTTCCCTATAGTTTAACAAAACTCATTTTAGGGTAATAGCATCTGATGAAACATCAAGCTGAAGTATTATTTATATATTAATAGTATTCTGTCTTACCTTTTCTTAGGCAACTCATATATACACATTTCTTTACTTTTTCTTTTTACTTTTGCAAGGCAATGAGTTTAAATGACTTGCCCAAAGTCACACAGAGCTAAATAATTATTAAGTGTCTGAAGTCAAATTTGAATTCAGGTCCTCTTGACTCTAGAGTGGGTCCTTTATCCACTGTGTCACCTTGTTGCCCCATATGTACACATTTCTTTTTTTTTTTAAGATTTTTTTTAGGTTGTTTTGAAAGGCAAATGGGGTTAAGTGGCTTGCCCAAGGCCACACAGCTAGGCAATTATTAAAGTGTCTGAGACCGGATTTGAACCCAGGTACTCCTGACTCCAAGGCCGGTGCTTTATCCACTACGCCACCTAGCCGCCCTGATATGTACACATTTCTAAAGAAGACATCATAGTGGTTTTTCTCCATTTAATTCCTGCTCTTATGCCCAACTATGATGGACAGATGATCCTATTCTTTTATGTACTATAAGTTATAAAAAGTTTTACCAAGAGACAAGACCCTTATATGATATAAGGGTTCAATGATACGCTACATGCCTGATATCTGACATATACTCTAAGTTCAGAGAGTCTCCTAGCTAAGTTGCAGAGAAAGTAGTAAATATTGCTAAGCCATAAAAATGCATGAAATACTGTACTAAGGTATGCAAAGTTTTCAAACTATGTTGATTTATGGAATGTCAGATTGCATTTCTCCTCTCATTATTGATCCACCCTGATAGTCATGCCATCCCTACTGTTGTTGCTGCTTTGTTCTTTCTCATATGGTTCAGCATTTCTGGAGCAGAAATCAGAAAAAAAATGCCCCCAGCTCCTAAAAGTGAAGGGGGTGGCAATTTGGTCCAAGAAGATATACAGGTTAGGCTGAACTGTGTTGATTAGTTAGTAATAAATGCAAGTTCAACTAAATCTAGCCAACTCGATAGACCCTGCATGACCCTGCCATCTTCTTATCCAAGCCACAAGCACCTTGAGAATAACACCTTCTTCACTTTATAGGTCAGGAAGCAAATTAATAATATTATACTACTATTTTTCCTCTTGAAACGTTGAAATTACATGTCAATTGGTTTCACCATCTATTCACCATCCCTCTTACTGATTTTGTAGACACTGTTCTCCCTAGTTATCACACCCATATGTTTTTCTTTCCCAATTAAAATGTAATCAACTGGAAAGCAGAGCCTGCCTGCGTTTTATATTTGTACTTTCAGTGCTTAGTACATATAACATAACAATATAACAAATTCTTAATAATTTTTTATACTGCCACAGCTACTTTTTGTTGTATTGAAGTATTCTAACATAATTCTATTATGGATGAGTGAAAGATAAGAAAACAGAATGTAGTTAAAAACTAGTTGGCACAGTAGAAAGACTACTATACCTGGAGTTCTAATTTAGCCTAAGGCACTCACTAGTTTCATAACCTTAGTCAAGTTATATAACATCTTTTGGCCTCAGTTTCCCTCTCTGTAAAATCAGGGCAATAATAGTAATATCTACTTTTAAGGTTATGAGGACATGAAAAAATATTTGAAAAGTGTTTTGTAAACCTTAAAATACTTTATAATTCCAATTACTACTGCTGCTCCTGCTGATGCCATTGCTATTGCTGCTGCTGCGGCTGCTGCTTCTGCTGCTGCGGCTGCTGCTGCTGCTGCTACTACTACTACTACTACTACTACTACTACTACTACTACTACTACTACTATTACTATTACTACTACTACTATTACGATTACTATTACTACTACTATTATTGCTGTTGTTTCTTCAGCTATGAAATTACTACTACTATTGCTGTTGTTTCTTCATCTAGGAAATTATGGCATTGGATTAAATCATCTTTAACATCATTTTCATTTCCAGTTGTCTGGTCATTATGATATTTGTATAGAATTTTTATACTTACTCTTTCAAATGATTTTAGACTAAGTCTTTCTTCCATGCCTCATTCAGGGTTGGAATTGACCTGAGGTAATTAACTTCTGTGCCAGTGGAATGGGCTACTTCTGACCTAGAAAAGTTTCATGCATGAGCCTTATGCCTGTCTGTCTGTCTGTATAGCTGTGATCTGAAGACAAATCTACCTAAATTCAGAATTCACTCTTCAATAGCATCTTTATGATTTTAGATGGGTTGAAATGTGTGTTGATTGAAGAAAAATCTATACTTAAGAAATTTCAGGTTCCTGGAACATTCAGTATGAGTATCCCTATATCTTATATTTATTCTTATAGTAGCCATACAAGTTAGTAAGGATAGCTGTTGGTAAAATCATTTTACAGTGAATGAATGAATGAAGACAGCATTAATTAAGTTTCTAAGATATATAAAACACCATGCTAAGGATTGGGAAAAGATACATAAGATATCCCCTGCTCTCAAGAAACTCATATTTGAGAGAAAAAAATAACCATAATGTTTCAGCTGGAAGTAAAATGGAAAAGTTCTATAGTCCTTAGAGTGCCACGGTAAAATGAATGTTAATACCATCTTTTCTTTAATGTCACTTTGTCTGATATAATGCTTTTGGTCTTTGATTTTAAACTATTTGATAATGGCAAAGACTTTTGTGGTAAGAACCTTCTTTTCTGGTTTTCATCACTTGTAGCTGTAGCAGCACCATCATAAGGGTTTCTTTCCATTAAAATAAAAATCCATTCCTGTAGATATTAGGCTAAAATTATTACAACTCCAAGAGCTCTTGGGTTCAATGTCTTGGACTGTCTCCATCAGCTTGAAGGGAGACAATGGTCAAGGTGATGGTGGAGGTGATTTAACTTAACTGGAACATTCTCAGGTGTTTGTTACTTCATCCTAGGATGCCTCTTTCTCCCACAAAAGGTTTCTACAGAAGATGACAGTGAGGGGCAAGACTGGTCTAGGGTCTGCTGCCACTCCTAGAGCTCTTGTGCCACTCTGATACCTGGTGGAGATTGTTCAACAGTTATTACCTGATGGAGATTGTTCAGAAGTTATTATTTGTGATCATGTGGAAAGTGGACCCCTTCTCCACAAGGATTTCTCCTCTCATTGTGGACTGAAGAAAACGGAATTATATTAGTGCTCAAGAAAATTTTGCATCAATGGACTAGGTCATGACAGACGACGCCAGAATGCTTTTCTAAAAATCTAGTCAAATGTAAATGTGTGAATAATAATTTTCAAAACTTTCCTTCATAACTTGCTCTAATCTTCAAGCATGCTTGAGAGCAGGACAGACTATTCCTATGGATTCCTTCAGTGTCTCATACTCTAGTTTAAATTCCCAAATATTTGCCACTCAATCTAATAGTCTTGATTGATAATCCTTGACCGAAGTATTTTTTTTAAATACCTACTATGTACCAGAGATTGTGCTAAGCACAGGGCTACAAAAAAAGACAAAAATAGTCCTTTCCCTCAAGGAGCTCATTTTCCAATATAGAAGACCACTCAAAAACAACTAGGTGCATACAATGCATATACAGGCTGAATGAAAGAGGAAAAGCACTAGCAATGAGAAGGACAAGAAAGATTTTATGTTTACTACTCCATTGTTTCTGTTCTTATTTCAGCCATGTCCAACTCTATAGGTCCCCATGAATTTTTCATTTACATTATGAGTAGAGCTTCAATTTGGGCCAAATCTACATCTGTGAATCAACCTTAATAGTCTGCTGACCACACTTCATATTCAGGGGGAAATTAACCTCATGTCCTGGCAATAGTGAGCATTATTCACATCAATCTATTTCATTCTCTCATCCTACTTACAGTTATATCTTTTCCCCTTTACACCCCAAATCAGGTCTCTGTTTGCATAGCTTTAGAATTAGAGACTCCTTAGCAACCAGACATCAATTTTATACTTGCTACACAGCTCATGATAATGAATAAACCTGATTCTATCTCTATCATTTTCATGAAACACATTTATGTCATTTGAGAAAATTATTTCTGGCCTAAATGATTACCATTGTCACTTATTAATATATGGGAACATTTTGATATAGATTTATGCATTCTGTGCAAGATCTCACAAAGACAAAGATTTAGGAGAGATTTCTTTCATTGCAAGAAAAAGAGTATTAAATTTAAGAATAAATCAATAAAATATTGATTTTGATCTTTTATTCCTTTAACTGTCCCATAATGTTTGAAACTAGAAGACCTCATATCTGACCCTAGTTTCCTCATTAACTAACTGTGTGATGTTTGGGAACTGAAGTATCCTTCTCCTGACACTAGCTATGAGATCCTTGATGAGTCATTTAGCCTCTTTGTGCCTCAATCAACTTTTTTAAAATAGTAATAGATTGAAAGCTGTAATGTTAGAAGAGATAATTTATTTGTATTTCCCCCAAGTTGAAGAAATTACAAATCCTTCTCAGGTTAATGTAACTGCTTTCTATTGGCAGTATCTTTTTTCTATACTATGCCTGCATGGATATTCTATGTGAAAAGTGAAAATGAAGATCAAAGCAATGATATCTACATTTGTCATCAGATAACATAAACTCAAATCCTAATTTTGTTACTTAATAATTGTCTTATTTCTTGAAGGTAAATTGCTTCACATTTCTGGACCTCAGTTTCCACATCTATAAAAAGAAAGGGTTGATTAAAATACCTCTGAGATCCACACCAATAATTTTTGTGATTCTGGAATCCTATGATCTGATAGAAAATCTGAGATTGGTGCATAAGATGCTACTAGTTGAGGTAATAAAAAATTTCAGAGGATAGCTTGCTAAGAAGCACTGTGAATACCTTAACTTGATATTCTTTGCCAAACAGGAAATGGATGTCTCAAATTAAAGCAACATGTCTCTAATTGAACTCAAGTCACAGACGTAACTAGAAGTAGTATTGTGGTCGCTCAGCACTGGTTCCATCCCCTAATCTTAAATCATTCACATGCATGTTTTTGCAAAGTGAAATCAGAATTCAGCACGAACAGGATAAATTCGAAAATCCAGAGTCTGATGACTTCTATTCAGTTTTGTTGCTGCCCATTGTTCCAAGGGAATCTGCCTGACAGGTTTATTTGTATTTCTGATATCAGCAAGAAACAAGGAAATGAGGTGGAAAACATTAATAAAACAATAGCTTGAGGTGTCTGATTCAGTGATGAAATGTCAACCGACAGCTTCTACCTTTTAAGTCTACGTGACAGCTTTAGTGTGATGAAATATGGGAAGGCAACAAGGAAACAGAAGGGGGTAATATGATTTAGAAATGTGATTCAAAAATAATCCTATTGTGTACACTGTTCAAATTCCATGGGTAGTTTATTAAAACTTAAAAAAATGAATCCCCTTCTCTTGGATAAGAGGAAGAAAAAGTGATTTAATCAAAGTTAAGAAGAAAAAAAGATAAACTGTTAAAAAAAAAACCTATCAGTCCTTTTTGTCCTGGAGGAGATAAAACTACCTTAAAATTTTCAAATAGTTAAGTATCTCATAAGGAAATATATATATTATATTTTTGAGGTATATCAAGATTTCTCTTCTTCACACCTTTGGTCATTCCTTCTCTATCTCAACAGACACATTTTTTCACATTGTATAATTTCAAGACTTCCTTAGAAATTTTCTGTATTTATATGAAAATTCTTGGGGAAACATAATCCTGTATGTTTGCAAATATAGCAAAACAATCCAAAAATAATACACTAAATTTATATTCAAATGGAAACCTGAAAGATCTAAGCAACTGAACTTTATCATAGATATGATTATGGCTTCCATTGTGCCTGAAAATCCTTATTGTGTGTTTCTATATTCAAACTGAACTTTGAAGAGTAACAACAGTAGGATTATAGGGGCTATGTCCATTGTCACTTATATCTTGGGAGCATGCACTTACTCTCCAGGGGCACCACACTTCCTACACACAATACTCCTGAAACAACCCTCACTGTGCCCCCTGCTTGGCTATGTGCTCCCATACACAAATCCTTGCACCATGACTTTCTTCTCTCAGGAATCATGGAGTCATGTGTCGGACTGACCAGATGACAGGTCTCCTCTTCTGCTATTAATTACCCTATAGCTAGACTTCCCTTTGTTTTGGACAATACCATTCTTTCACACAAAAATACACAACCAGATCAACTATTTTGCCCCATGTGAAAGTTTCTAATTATGGCTTTGAGGCATGTCTATGATCCAAAAATTAAACTGTAAAAGAAGGGAAAACTTTCAATTGGATTGAATACCATTTTGTGTTTTTTTGGATTTATGCCTCTGAAAAGAAAAATCTGGTTGGAGTTTAGACTTTATGGTGGCTTTTTAGGCATTGACAAATTTTTATTAAAAAGATTCTTCACAACTGCCTGAATTGTGGGGCCATAAATACCAGAGGGAAACTCCCAAGAGTTCTTCCTAAGGAGACATGGACAAAGAAAGAGGGTAGTAGGATTGCACATATTTCTCCCAGTTGCATAATCATTCCCCGTCTTCTCATGAAGTCCTCCCAAGACAGTTTCCTATATTGCCTGCCAAGTTCAGAAAAGTAATTCTCTCCTCAAGCAGATTTGAGAGGAGAATCACAGAGTGGGTGAAGAGGGATGGCTTACTTCTCTCCACTGTTCAGAAGAAAAATTGAGCCCTGCATTTACAAAAATTCAAGAGACTAAAATACTTTTTTCTCTATATGCCAAGTACATTATTACAAAATTGTAGTGCACTGTCTGACAGTTTTTTAAATAATCTACCATGCCTATGGGGAAAGTACAATATTCTGTGGAGATTTGGAAAATAATATGCTTATATTTTACCAGAAACAGCCTCCATAAAAAAGGGAGACATGTATAATTCATAAAGTTGTCTAACCCTTTTCCATGATAAAAGATGCTTATTTCCACAAGTCAAGGGCATGAAACTTTCTACAATTTTGTTTGGGTATTTCTTGGTCTACGCTATTCAACCATGTTCATATGTGTGTAATAATTTATTAATTTTAATAGTCACTAGGATGAGTCACTGTAAAATTGGATTCGACAAGTTGGGGGGAAAACCGAAGTCTATTTTATTAAAGGGCTTATTCCAGTACTATTTACTTCCTGCTGATCTTTTATAAATCTTGCTAGTCTTATAAGTCTTCTTAGTCCCTTCTGAATCCTTTTTTTATATGTTGGTATATTTTCAAGAGAATAATACTGTAACCAGCTCATTCTTTGCATTATTACTGTATTATATTTTTAAAGAAACTTTCAGATTTAGATTAATGCTAGGATGTCTATTAATAAATCAAAAAATAAAATTATGGTTATGTAAACTCAGATGTGACCATTAGTATTACAATACTTATATGAATACTGCTAAAATATTAGTATAGTAAAATTAAATAAAAATAAAGTCAGCTTATTGGATTGTTTCACTCAAAGAATGTTTAAGCATTGATTGTTGATTTCTATCCTTCAGATAGAGAGAGGTATATGGTACAATAGATTCAATAGATACTAAGTATCAAGAAGAACTGGATTCAAATTCTACACATGATGTAAGCAAGCTATGTGACCATGGGAAAGTCATTTAACCAATCTGTGTCTCAGTTTCTACATAATATTAATATTACTTAAATGACAGTTACTGAAAGACCCTAGAGTTTCATAATGTATGTAAAGAACTATATAAATTTTAAAATGTTACATAAGTGCCAATTATTATTCAAGATCACACACTGCCCCAAAGTAGGCATTGTTTAAGTAGGAAGATAGTGGAAAAAAGGACAGTAGCTAAGAGAATTCAGATGAAAGAAGTTATCACCACAAAGCATTGTTATATATGAAATGACTCCTAGAAAAGGTGCTTTTGGCTATGTTTTAAAAGAATCAAATTGGTGGAGATGATTTTTATTGCTACTATGGTTCCATATCATTCTTTTAGGGTATGGATATTATGATCTTTAAAGATTTTAAGATTACAATATGTCATAATTTTACAACAATCTATTGCCAACTGAAATATCTGTCTGACATATTCTAGTACATATACAGTAATTCTCTCATATTAGAGTTGCATTTAGGTGATACTGCTGGGGTTTTGCAACAGAGAAGTAAGCTTAAAGGTTACACACATTGTATTCATCTCCTGAATACATGCAGGCGTGGGGGTTGGTGCGTTCAAAGAAAAAGAAATCAGGAATGGATTACCCTATTGTAAAACAATAAGATCAGTTTGACTAGATCAGAAACTTGAAAAGAAAGATTCTAGAAGGCAGAGTTAAGGACATAGTGCATTCAAGACAAGGGACAAGGATCAGCACAAATTTACAAAATTAGGGCCTAGAATGGTGTGCAGAGAAAGCAGAAACTGCAGTATATGGAATAGAAATAATAAATAATAAACCTGGAACGATATCTTGGGACCATACTGTGAAATGTTTTAAAAGTCAGAAAAACATATTTTATCCTAGAAGAAATGGAAAGTCACTAGAGTTCATTAAAAACTCTAGGAATGATATACTTAATCAGTCCTTAAGAAAAATTATTTCAAAAGTGTACAGAGCATGACTGGAGTGCAGAGAAAGTTGAGGATAGGAAACAAAATAAGGGATTACTCTAGCAATCCAAGAGTAAGGTGAAAAGGATCTGGAATAAAGTGATTGCTTATATATGCAAATAGTGAAAAGGTTTAGATTTAAGAGATGAGGAAGTAGAAATAACAAGACTTAGTGTCTTGAGTCAATACGTGGAATAGAAGACTATTTATTACACACCTACTATATGGCAGGTCCTATACTAAGTGCTGAAGTAAAGAATTGAAAATAATACCAATACTTTCATATGGGAAGACTAGAAGAATGGTGGCATTTAGGACAGAATTAAGAGAGTTATGAAAGAAGAAGGAAAATGGAAAGATAAGGAATTATATTTTGGACAAGTTAAGTTTGTGACATCTGTGGGGCAGTTGATGCTGTGGAACTGAAGTTAAGGAAACACAACAGTTGGGTATCTAATCTGAGCACTGTGAATGATATAGAAGCTAATGACATAACCAAGGAAAAAGAGATGAGATCCAAGGGCAGAACTTTGGTGATTACCATCAAAAGAGATTTAAAAAGCATTATCACCTATGTAGAAGAAAAACCAGGAGAAATCAGTAGCAAAAACTTGAGGGAAAAAAAATCCAGGAAAACATGGTCAACAGTCTCAAAACCTATATGACCAGCAACTCCAGAATATTTGACAAATTATTTGATTTGAATATAATGGGGTTTTATTGTGCCATAAGACATGATATAGCTTTTGCAATGGACAGAGCACTAGTCCTAAAGTCAGGAAAATCTGAGTTCAGATTTAGTTTCAGACACTTGATAGTTACTAGCTGTGTGACCTTGGGAAAGGCACTTAACTCTAAACCAAAAAAAGAAGAAAAAAAGAAAGAAATGATACATATAAATAATAAAAGTAAATATATTATGTTATAAATAAGTAATATGAATAAATATAAATGACTTGTATATGAAATGCAGTAAGTCAGCATTTAAATATTAAAGTTAAACGTAACTAATAGGATTTAGGAAAAATATAAAGAAAAAGTAAGAAAGACAAAGGGAAATACAATTAAAAAGGAAGGCAGAAAACAGGTAAAATAAATGGTGTCGGTTTTGTTTGTTTTCATGTAGACATGATTACAAAGCTCTGGACTTGGAAACTTCTTCCTCTATGGATACAATTATATATACAATGCAATTTGTATTTATAGAAAATTGCCTGAGGCAATGGGAAGTGAAACAGCTTGTCCATGGTTTCAGAGTTTCTATATGCTATAGGCCAAAGTGATGTCTAGCTCTCTCTTAATCTAAAGGTGAGGAGAAAACAGGCATATGTTGTGCCTATTATGTATCAGACATTCTTCTAAGTAGCAACAAATATTATCTCATTTGATTCATTTAGCAAGCCTATTAGGTAGATGCTATTATTATTTTTCAGTACTTTCCCTTTTCTATTATTTCCTATCATCTTCTATATAACCTGTTTTGTATATATCTTTTGTTTTCTGCCACATCAGTTTTCAAGTTCCTTGAAAGCAGAAATGTTTTTCCACTTTGGCCTCTTTTAGTATTCCCAGAGTTTAATATCACATGGTAGTCACTTAATGTTTCTTGATTCCTTATTGATTTGAGGGTCTTACCATAGAACACTGAACTGGACCCTCTGCAAAAGCATCTTCCTGTGCTCTAAGAAACAATAATGAGAATACATAGTTGTCTCCAGAAAAAAAAGATCAGGAAGTATTGAAGAAACAAAGGTTAAATCAAGACATCTGGAACTTCCTATAGTGGAACTTTTAAGTTCCACTTGAGAAGAGAATTTGGGAAGTGTGCTGCCTCCCTAGACATGGACCACTGGAGAGTTTCCTGATAATGGTAAAATATCTCCTTATCAGCTAATTCATTTAGGGACAAATGATACCACTGTCAGGAAATAAGGAAAGAATTGATAGGCATTATAAAATCTACAGAAGAAACTGAAAACCGTAAGATCACAGGTGGCATTTTCAACACCGTTATTGGTTGAAGGCAGTAGCTTCAAATGGAAAAAGAAGCAAATATTTTCTTAATAAATATGTACTGAATTAAGTAGAAAAACATAAATACCAAAGAGATTTCTCTACTGTATGTATTACAACTTTTTGATAGATGCTTAGAGAAAGAAAAGGCAAGGACATAGGAGAACTACCAAGATACTAATTGTCTTCAATTACTGTCCTAAAATTCCTAACTTTTTCTAAGACTTGTCAAAATGTTATTTTCGTTCCATCAAATTTCATTCCATTATAAGCACTTATGGAGAAAACTTCACACACTAAGACCCAGTGATTGACATTGTGTTAAAGCAGAAGATTTAGCAATCAAATCTGCTGATAGAGTACATTAAATAAACTGAACTTCACATTAAAAAATCTACAGGCAATGAAGTTTCCCAAGTAAGCAGCGCCAGAAACAGGACAAATAGAGAGATTTTGCACAGTACAAGGAACTGCTCATTTGAAAGCATTCATTCTGGACTCCCTGTGGCTATTAGTTGATCTTCACAGATGTTTTTGAAGCTTTATAAGATTATGATTAAAAAGGATTTTTCGAAGAGAAATCTTAGCTCTTAAACTTCAAAAATGGTCAGGAAAAGAGTTTCATAGCTGCCAATTTCACTTTGTACTACTGAACAATATTCTTATTTTCCACATGACATTTTTTGCTGTTAAGTAATGTCAAGTTATTAGGAAAGACCCTGTTTTCCAGAACTAAGACCCAGCAAGCTAGCTGTACCCTGGCAAAACAATCCTTCATGCTCACTCTCTGGATGATCTCACCCTCTGCTGAAATCACATAATTATTGTATTACTTTGATCAGCACCAGGTGTTCCCTGAGCTCTGAGAAGTTCTGGTCTTGAAGTCCTGCTATGAATCGAACCTGTCATGTTGTTACCGTTCCCCCTCACCGTCAGCAATAAAGATCATTTTGGCAAGTATTGCAATATCGCCACACTGTTTGCACCTTCTAACTTTTCTATCCTGTTGCAAAGTCCCAGCTGCCCCACCCAATTACCACTGTAGATATACTTCAAAACTCCCAATTTCCATACTGAAAAGGGCCATTCTCAAGTTTTAGCTAGGCCAAGGATTAAATTTGCTAAATTGTGAGGGGGAAAAATAACAACCTTCAAAGCTATGTATCAGTAGTCATGCACCCTTGAGGAGAAACAGCAACAAACCCAGCCTGCTTTAGGAATGTAAAAGTAGAGATACTCCCTAATCTGAAATCAAGATAGCAATTAATACATGTAAGTAATCACTAATAGATGAGACTAGTATTATCATGATCAGGTAAAGTTTCTCTTAAGTTTTTATACCCTATATATTTTTGTTTTTCATTTATTTATTTATTCTTATTTTCTACAAATGTTGTTTTTTATACATTACTAAAATAGTCTTGTTTAAGAGTAAACATAATACCCCTCCCCTCAAGAAATACAGCCCCACATGAGCAATAAAGGAAAGAGAAAAGATTAAAATTAAAAATAATAACAACAATAATAATAATAGGTGCAGCCAGGTGGCTCAATGGACAGAGCACTGATCCTGGAGCCAGGAGCACCCAGGTCCAAATCCAGCCTCAGATCCCCAACAATCACCCAGCTGTGTGGCCCCAGGCAAGCCACCCAGCCCCATTTGCCCTGAAAATCCCCCCCAAACAACAACAACAACAACAAAAATAATAAGTGCTTCAGTCTGTGTTCCAACACCTCCAGCTCTGTCACAGGTGCATCACATTCTTTAGGATAAGTCCATCACAAAAGCTACTTCCATATTTTTCCACCCTTGCAATTGCTGATCGTAACCCCCTCCATTCATAACTCCCCACTACCATATACTATATTTTCTCTCTCCTTTCACTCTGTCCCTCTTCTTAAATGTGCTGTAGGGAAGCTGAGTGGTGAAGTAGATAGATCCCCGGGCCTGGGGCCAACAGGCCCTAAGCCAACATATCACCCCTTAGGCCCAGCATCCATGTGGCCCTATGGTTCCAGACAGGCCATCCAATTCCAGCCCCTTGGAAAAAGTAAAAAAGAAAATGTGTTATATCTGACCACTCTCGCCACATAGTTCATCCTCTGTTCCATCACCCCTTCCCCCTGTCCCCCTTCTCTCCTTCTTACTCTAGATGTCTATGCCCCATTGAGTATGTATTATTTCCTCTCCTAGCCACCTCTGATGAGAGCAAAGTTTCCCTCATTCCCCCTTGCCTTCTTCCCTTTCATATCATTGCAATAGCTCATTGTAATAAAAAAGTCTTATTATATGAAATATCTTAGCCTATTCTGGATCTCCTTTTTCCTTCTCCTATTACATTTCCCTTTTAGCCACTGACTCCATTTTTAAACTATATTATATCTTCAAATTCAGCTCTCTCCTGTGCTTCATCTATAAAGGTTCCTTCTACCTGCTCTATTAAATGACAAGGTTCATATGAGTATTATCAGTATCATTTTCTATGCAGGAATATATGTAGTTCATCATCATTAAGTCCCTCATATTTTCCTCTTCTCCTCCACTCTCTGTGCTTCACCTGAATCCTGTATTTGAAGATCAAACTTTTTGTTCAGCTCTGACCATTCCAACAGGAACATTTGAAATTCCCCTTGTTCACTGAAAGTCCATATTTTTGGCTGGAAGAGAATGTTCACTTTTGCTGAGTATTTGATTCTCGGTTGCATTCCAAGCCCTTTTGCATTCCAGAATATTATATTCCAAACCCTATGAGCTTTTAATGTAGTTGCTGCTAAGTCCTATGTGATCCTCATATTTGAATTGTGTCCTTCTGGCTGCTTGTAATATTTTCTCTTTAACTTGGGAGTTCTGGAAATTGGCTATAATATTCCTGGGGGTTGTTGGGGGGGGTTGGTTCTTTTTCTCAGGGAGATAAGTGGATTCTCTCAATTTCTATTTTGCCCTCTTCTTCTAGGATGTAAGGGCAATTTTCCTGTAGTAATTCTTTGAAAATGATGTCAAGGCTCTTTTCCTGATCATGACTTTCAGTTATCCCAATAATTTTTTAAATTATCTTTCCTGAATCTGCTTTCCAGATCAATAGTTTTTTTAATGAGATGTTTTACATTTTCTTCTACTTTTTCATTCTTTTTGTTTTGAAGTATTGTGTCTTGACTTCTCATAATATCAGCAGCCTCCCTCATTTCCATTCTATATCTGAAAGATTTCTTTTCCTCAGAGAGCTTTCTTATCTCCTTTTCCATCTGCCCAATTCTGCTTTTTAAAATACTCTTCTCAATAACTTTTTGAACTGTTTTATCCATTTTACCTATGCTGGTTTTTAACATGTTATTTTCTTCAGCACTTTGTGCGATCACTTTGACTAAGCTGCTGACATCTTTTCATGTATTTCCTACATCTCCTTTCTTTTCCCAATTTTTCTTCTCTCTCCTCACTTGATTTTCTAAGCTTTTTTTGAGCTCTGTCATAAAATGAGGCCAATTTCTGTTTTTCTTGGAGTCTTTAGATAAAGGAGCTTGTACTTCCTCATCTTCAGATAGAGTATTTTGATCCTTCTTGGAATCATAGACAAAGTATTTCTCAATGGTGTTCCTCTTTTTTCTTCTGCTTACTCATTTCTCCAGCCTGTGACTGGTTTGGGGGTGCTTCCTGAGCTTTTGAGTATTATTGTGAAACCCCCCCCCCCAAAGAATCTCCATGTGTGAGGCTCTTTCTTCCCTTCTGGTCTATGAATGACCACAAGTGTACCCCTCTGCCATGGAGGTAAGGTGGGGGAGATGCTGTTCTGTTGGGGGGGGCTACACTACAATCAGGATCTGAATGTGGTCAGAGCCCCAGAGTCCTGTTCCAGGTACAGAGGACAGACCTCCGCAGTCTTTCTCCACTCCCCTTCCTAGGCTCAACACTCATGCCTGGGGGATCCTGCTTACTGGCTCCGCCTGCTTCCAGTTCTTGGATCTGGACTGCTGTGTCCACACTGCTCACTGAGTGACCTGAGGTCTGGTTTTCACTGTTCACTCTGGCAGAGGTCCCCCACTGATCTTCCAAGTTGTACCAGGTGCTCCCTGGGGTATAGGTCAGGAAATTGCCCCCCACTGTCATGAGCCAGGGCTCCCAGCACATTGGGGATGCCTGCAAGAGGCTGAAGCTACTTCACTCTGGCAGGCTGCCCCTCTATACCCATGGAGTGGGGCCTTTCCACTCTTTTTCCAGGTTACCTTGGGCTGGGGAACTGCCTCACTGGATCCCCTTGTGAGTTCTGTCTTTCAAAAATTCAGAGTCCTTATTTTATAAGTTTGGAAATATCAGAGAGAAAGCACCTTAGAGAGGATCCTCTTCTGTTGCCATCTTGGCTCTGTTGCCTCCAATCCCACCCTATATCTTTTTAAAGATATGAAAATATTTTAAAAGTTAATCTATGAAATAATTGGATAGAGAAAGGAATCTAAATTATGTGTAGTGCAACTTGTCTTTGGACATGTTGGAGAAATAGATTCACAAAATCTGAGAGAAGAACGAAAACTTAAATTTGTAACATCCTTGTTAATCAAAAATCTTGGTTATCTGTGTCACTATATATGGTATAGATTTTGTAACATTAATCATAATAAATAATTTATGTCAATATTTAAGGGTCTTTGTATTGATTGGTTTACCCCCTCTACATAATCCTTGTTACACTATTCACATAGCACTTTTCGACTTGCAAGGTACTTCACATCGCATCTCATTCAATCTTCACAGTTATTTTGGTGGATGTTTTGTTATCCACTTTTTACAGCACAGGTGGGAACTGAGAAATCATTTGGTCTGGTACTACTAGGGCAACTGTAGGTGGGACTCAAGATTAAATAAATCTAAGAGCTTTTCATGGATGAATTAATTAAATGTTTGACCAAATATAACATAATAATTTATAAGTTTGGGGTGTGTTAAAGATAAGGAATCTGAGGCAGAGGATGAATTCTTAACTCTAACAATTCTAACCATTGAGCTCTCAAGCTACCTGCAATCCAACTGTGCTATATATTTTATTTCCTTTCAGAAACAACAAATAGCAATATGAAAACCAAGTTTTTAAAACACAACTTTGAACTCATCACACATTTGGATATGGAACTTAGATAGCTGTTTGGTTCAGGTAGACATGCCATCAAAAATCTGAAACCTGAAAACAAGTAGAAAGGACTTTATAGAAATATATTTGATACAGCAAATTTAAAATGTTATATAAGTGAGAATATAATTCATTGCAATGGATCATGATGGAGTTGAATGGAATGCAAATATATATATATATATATATATATGTGTGTGTGTGTGTGTGTGTGTGTGTGTGTTGCATATGTTGCATTTGAGGGTGGAATACAAACATAGTAACAGGTCTACATCCCCTATTGCTAATACAGTTCTGCTTGAATAATCTGTCATTGCTACAAACTCAATGTGACCAAAATGGTATTGGTCCTTTCTGCCAAAGAACTATTGCCTTTAGAATTTTTGCCTATTTTTAACATTTCTTCTAGCATTAAAGCTCCAAACTTCATGTTTAATGCTTGATTCACTGCTCTTGCTTCCTTACACTACCAGATACAATCTCTTACTATTTCACAAATCTCTTTTATTAATGTCTTTGTTTTTGTCCTTCATTTTTATGCATTTCAATTTTTATTTTTAGAAAGATTTTATTTTATTTTGAGTTTTACAATTTCCCCCAATAACTGCTTCCCACCCCCCACAGAAGGCATTGTGTTAGTCTTTACCTTGTTTTCATGTTATACATTGATCTCAGATGAATGTGATGACAGAGAAGTCATACCCTTAAGGAAGAAAAACAAAATATGAGATAGTAAAATTACATAAGATAATAGTTTTTTTTGTTTGTCTAATTTGAAGGCAATAGTCTTTGGTCTTTGTTCAAAGCCCATAATTCTTTCTCTTGATACAGATTGGTATTTTCCATTGCAGATATCCCAATATTGTCCCTCGTTGCACTGGTGGAATGAGAAAGTCCATCAAGGCTGATCATCACCCCCATGTTGCTGTTAGGGTATACAGTGTTTTTGGGGGTCTGCTCATCTCACTCAGTTCATGTAAATCCTTCCAGGCTTCCCTGAATTCCTATCCCTCCTGGTTTCTAATAGAACAATAGTGTTCCATGACATACATATACCACAGTTTGTTAAGCCATTCCCCAAATGAAAGACATTCACTTAATGTCCAATTTTTTGCCACCACAAAAAGAGCTGCTATAAATATATTTTGTACAAGTGATGTTTTTACCCTTTTTCATAATCTCATCAGGGTATAGACCCAGTAGTGGTATTGCTGGATTAAAGGGTATGCACATTTTTGTTGCCCTTTTGGCAGAATTCTTAATTGCTCTCCAGAAAGGTTAAATGAGTCCACAGTTCCACCAACAATGTATTAGTGTCCCAGATTTCTCGTATCCTTTTCAGCATTGATCACTGCTCTTTCTGGTCATATTGGCCAGTCTGAGAGGTGTGAGGGGGTATTTCAAAGATGCTTTAATTTACAAGCTCCATAGGCATAATGGCTTTGTTGTCTTTCTGTTTTAACATACTTGAATGTCAGACAGATCAGTTATTGATATATCATAATATAACAATTACTTACAATCAGAGCTTCACATGGCTTGAGCATTAAAGGGAATCAGTGTGCCAGGCCATGATTAGGATTGGTTATCAGCAAAGAGATCCTTAGAAAACTTATAATTCAATTGTTGTGCATGTACCTGAGGACAGTTCTGTAAATGAGATACAATAAACAGAATTTGAGATGTAAAAATACAATAATCCTAATTTACATTTACAACTTTTTTTTATAAAAGTAACTTTTTTGCAATGAACCCATTTAATCATTAACTATGTTTAAAAGAACTAAACATCTTCTTTGGCTAGGAGATTGCCCATCATCTCCAGACTTTTCACACAACAATTAGCTAGAGATTGCCACAGAGAAATCTCAAGTTATCACCATTATTTTGCCTTCGTCATGTTACATAGGCGTTTTCCCTCAAAGCAAACAATCACAGTTTAGTCTCAGTTTACAATATAAAGCTAGAAACTTCTATACATAAACTGGTTGAACTACTAGCCATCTTCAAGATACAAATGATTACTTTCAGAATTCTTTAAAACCATTAGAACATCTTTAGTGACTTTAAATTTCCAATATGTGTTATTGATTTCAATGCAATAAGAGAATAGTAAAAGCAAGCAAATATTCAAGTCAATTAACATGAGTTATTAAATTTTATAAAATAATATTTCCATGATTATATTATGTCTGAACCCACAGATCTATTCCCAGGAGAGGTCATAATTTGTGATATTTCCTTTATTATCCCTTCACAGCAATCACATGTTAATTCCAGGCTTTAATAATCTTAAAGTATTCAAATAGCTTAAGAGATAGCCAAATTACAAGTTTGCAAAAGCATATCACATAACTGATAAACTGAACTATGAAAAAAATAAAATGAGAATTCCCAAGGATTCAATCTTATGATATTTTTTCAATACCACAAATTATTTTTATTTATTCCATGGATGCTGGCAATGTTACAAGGTTTCAAATTGATATAAACATAATTTTCTTAGGCTACAAATAGAATAACAAGTTTAGTTTACAAATGAAGTTTTATCTCTAAGGATCTTGCTTATGGATGGATGGAATTCTTGCAAATGTCAACCCTGATAAAAAATTCGGGGGCATTTTATACAGAAAGAAAGAAGAATAATAAACACTGAATTAGTTAACCAATGAGATTTCACATAGATGACATGGTTTACAATATGATTTATAGAACTTCCAAAATTTTTTAAATTAAAAAGTGACTAAATTGCTCTCTGCTTTAACATTTTCTTTTTTTGACCACAAAGCCTTCTAGTCCTCTTTTCAAAGCCTCTTGAGGGCAGGCTCTATGGAGAAGAATTTAGCATTTATTTTTCCAGGATAAATGAAACAATGTGACAATTAGCTACATTTTTCTAAACTCAAGAGAATCTCAATTAACATAGGCTGAATGTGGTTGTTTCACAGGTACTTTACAAAGGTATTCGTAACACAGAAGTTATAACTTGCACTTTCAAATGTAAATACAAATTGTGTTTTTTTTAAGGTAAAGCTGATTTACTAACTTTATTCAAAGTACAGATATTTAGTCTTTGCAATACCTAATGGAGGTCAAATGACATTAAAATTCTCTAGTAGAGAGGTAGGCTCCAATCTTACCAATTACTTAACTTTAAATTAGCCTTCTTTTTTTTTTAAACAATTAAATTCAAAACCCAAACTAAAAGGAGTAACATTTAACTCAGGTAACTATAACTACTTCAGCTCTGAATTACACACACACACACACACACACACACACACACACACACACAGACACGGGAGTTTAGACACATGGCCAAAAATAGAGTCAATTCCTTTGTTCAAAAGGTTTCAAAATTACCAAAGTGATATTTTTGGATGCCCTGGCCAAAATATAGAAACATTTTCCCATTTCTCCAGGCCAGTGGTGAAGTATGAAAACATCCTATTGATGCCTAAGTACATACATATACACATATTTATATTCTTAATTTTTGAATCTTACCAACTTAGATCAGTCAAAAAATTATTTTTAGAATCAATTAGAATTTCAGGAACCTCATATGTACATTAAGATTTTAAAATAGCTGATCAATATTTCCTTAATACAATTGTATTCCTAAATTACTTTACAAAGTACAAATCCATTTACTCTATATTAGTGATTAGCACAGTCTTACTTAAAAGATGAAATCTGAATTTCCTGATCCCAGAAAAAGTTTCTTCCATTTTTTCCTTTTTATTTTCCTTTTTTATTCTTCTTAACTAATTGACTAAGAAGCGTCAATCGATTTGCCTGCTTCCCCTTCCCCTTCCTCTAGCTCCCAAGGGTGAGGCCTCCTCCAGTAGAGCTAATGCCTTTGTGGAATGGGGCTTGAAATTCGTAACAGGCGAAAGGTGAAAACTTAAGGGAAAAAAAGCCACCAGCCCCCCTTCTCTCTGAACTAGAAAGAAGGCACAAGGATCCCCCATTTTAAACAACAGGGCTAGAACAAGTTTTGGGGGATCTTACACTCCTGTAGAATGCTCCTATGAATTCTAACTGGGATATATGTTTGAGTTTCTAGATCATTAAAAAGGAAGAATTTTCTTCTCCTTCCTTCCTCCACTCCCTAGTCATCCTGAGAGGGTGGGGACTGTGGAGAAGATAGGGAAGGCTACTGATTGAAATTTTAGCCAGATACAAAGCAACTCCTCAGCAATCCCACTGCCTCCTTCACCATCCCAGAAATGAAAGGATGGCAAAAAAGTAACAAGGTTTTGGTTAAGTCCAATTTGATCTGATCTGGGGAAAATAGCCTAGGTAGAGGTTCTCTCACCTCACAGATATCCAGCCTGATCCAGAGAGATTGGTTGGAAATTTCAAGTGAAGAATCACTGACCCAGGAACTCAGATGTTTTGTTAATGCCATAGCTTCTGTCAAGTCTAATTCCTTCCAATGAGATAGCCCACAACCTGGTTGGGGTTGGGGCGGGTGGTACAGAATACGTTTTCCCCATGTTTTACTTCTAATGATTATTTCTAGTCTTCTAGATAAGCAAAAAGCACATTAATTGAACCTACAGTTAAATGTCCTTCTATGGGTATACTTGGTTACTCTTCAAATATGTGAGACAAAAACCACACTGCAGTGGGTTCAAAAATCCACAAACACAGCAGTTCCCTCACCAGAATGCTAACCCTTGAGTCAATGTGTACTCATCACCTGGATGAACAAAACGACTCAACCTTCTCCTACATTAACTCCAGGGGCAAGAGAAGGAGCAAACAGGAAGGATGGCTAGAAATGTCCAATTTAATTTTCCTACTTTTCTAGAAACCTTGGGTCTGAGAAAGCATGCTTCTTATCTCTCCAAGCTTGAACAGGTTCCAGGGTCAAGGAGGAAATGTATCCTGGCTGGCTCATTATAAATGTTGCTGATTATTAAAGATTTAAAAACTGAAGATGGAAAATTTAAAATCACTGAGAAGTGAAAGAATTCGCAGCTCTCTGGGATATCAAAACCGCTCAGGATTTTATTATGGCAAGATACTGTAATTTCTTACAGTACACAGGCCAAAATTAGTAAGAAAAACAGTAAGCACCCTGAGGACAGGCCAGGTGAATTTTGAGATACAGAGAAAGAGAGAGAGAAAGAGAGAGAGAGAGACAGAGAGAGAGAGACAGAGACAGAGACAGAGAGAGAGACAGAGACAGAGACAGAGACAGAGACAGAGACAGAGACAGAGACAGAGACAGAAAGGAGAAAAAGGCAGGCAGCTATGAGGCTTGGTTTAACTTGGCCACCGGGTGAGAGAGGCCCATGGTGCACATGGGTTAAGGATGGGCATGAAAAAGCCCCATTTTTCTAGATGGGAGCCCAGAAGAAGCAAGAGAACTTGAAGGGAGGGGCACTTCCTATTAAATACCCTTCTATGATTGGTTGGAAAATGGGTGGTGCTTGTTGAGTGGTCTTACACCTTGGGCCAGGTATCTTCCAATGGTTAGCTACCTCCTGGTCCTTCATGTCCCAAGGTGCTCAACCCCCAAGTTCAAGATTTCATTTCCTATCATGCCAGTAACTTGACCAAGGTTAAATGAAAGAGAAACTGGGGGACAAGACACAAACAACAGTGTCAAGGGAAGGCAGGGTACAATCAACAGAGGATCAGTTTTATATCTTAAAATCAGGGAACCTCCACCCATTTAACAAGATTTAACAGCATTTAAGATTACAGATGTTTTTTCTGCTACATTCATAATTCTCTACATCATTTCCCTGCATCATTACTACACATCTCATATAAATATTGAATTGTATCAGAAAATCTCTGGGTAGCACATCATTGAATCTTATATGTATATCAAAGAAAATGAGGGAACTGAGTTTTGTCAACCCAACAGAGCATTACAGTACCGTTGCCTAACATTCAACACAAGAAGTTACCTTTCTGAAAACAAATGAGATCCTATGGAAGATAATGGAATTCTCTCCTCTATGACTTTGGCAAATTTTCACTAGATAAAGACTTAGACTCTTGACTTTATGAAACTGAAGCAATTGGCAAATATTTCCATCACCCAGGATATGAAAGAGGAATTCAAATAGGTTAAGTTCACCCATTTTGCATTCCTTACAGTCCTAGGCTTGTGATACTTTAATTAAATCTTCCTGATAAACTCACCTGCCTGGACAATGAGCACCTCTGTACCATGTTAATGCTGATAACAGCTACATGAAAAGTACTTGGCTAAATCAAAATTTATAAACATTTATCAAAATATATCAGAAACAAGTTTTCTTCTTTGAGAAAAACATTCTAGACAAAGTCTCAGAATTAAAGCCCTGTGAATTGTTGAAATGGAAGAAACCTCAGGTCCAAAAAATATCTGTTTTTGAGCCAGCATCTAATCATACATTGGAAAGATTATAATTGCATTTCTTGCCTGAGAAGGGGTTTGCATGCTGGAATAGTGAACCAGGGCACACATCTGTTCAAAAAGGAGTTGAATAGAGTGAGGTATTTTTACTTGTTAAACAAAGCAGGTCAGAGTTGGATGGGTCCTAGAAAGCAATGAGACAGGGAGCCCCATTACCAAACAGAGTGGAAGAGTTAAGAAACAGGGGGGCAGTGAGGAATTCCAGATGTGACAGCTGTGACCCTTTGAAACACAAATTGGAAAGCATACCTGGAGGCCTGGAAATTCAAGGCTTGAGCACAAACACAAGGGATTGTCTACAAAATACATAAAGCAGGATGTTTCTGAGAGCCCCATAACCAACAGTGAGGAGAGTCTCTGAAGATAAGGATGGCTCTTGAAGGTCTATAAACCACCAAATGGCTCAGGGTCTGCTCCAAAGCTGCTATGAGTGTAATTGGCTTCAAAATTGTTGATTTTCTGCACATACAATTGGGTTTATTCTCTGTCATCACAAAGGATTGTTGGTATCAAGACTCTGTATTTTAGCTAAAGGAAATCAGTTCTCAAAAATTTCATATTATCTTCCTGGATAATTGGAGGGAAGCGGGGGGAAACAACTCAAACAAATCAAGTTACTTTAGCATATCCATTTTTACAACATTTATCTCTTTTTATAAAAAATCCTCAACTTTGTGGGAAAAAAGTATAAAAGTGTAGTCATAGACTTATCTGTTTTACTCCCTCCAAAGAAAGAAATTGCTCTCACTTTTGTGTGTGTATATATATATATATATATATATATATATATATATATATATATCACTAACTTTTACTCTATCAGTGCTAAGACCATATTTATGATTCTCTGTTAACCAGTCCTGAACTTTTCAAATTTCAGATTTAGAGAGAAGTCTAGAAAGAAGCCCCTCATGGAGACCAATGTAAAGGACAGCTGTCAAAGGTTTCACACAGGTTGCATGCTCTGGCTGGACTTATAAAGAACTAGCTATAGTGCTTTGTGACTGAATCACTTTCAGGCTTTCATACACAACTCTGAAGTAGCTGGGGTTGCTGCAGAGAAGGAAACTGGACTCCTGGGTAGCCAGGGCCATTTTCCTAGGGCAAACCTATTGAAGTATTGTGCAAGTGAATTTGCCTGATGCCTGGCCAGAAGTTAAATGCAATTACTGAGGGAACATTGAGAGAATGTGAGATAGATTAGATCAGCTGATCCTCCTTGCTTTTGCCTTGGAGTCTGGGAATACTTGGCAGCAAAAGAAGTTTTTGTAAACATCCTTCCCTAATTCCCAGACCTCTGAAAGACCAAAGGAGCAGAATATAGAAAAATAAGCTGTAATAAATTGAATATATTGGACTGCAAACTTTGCCATATATAACTTCTTCAGATATCATTACTTCAGTTTTTTTTTTTTACAACAGTGAAAGAATTTAACTTACAGGCTAGGTAACTTAATTGGGGATGTGCTAGGGTAGAGTGGGGTAGGGAGGGTTTGTTGAGAAAAGAAAAAGACAGGACTTCAGTTCATGAGAAGCACATAATTCAAATAGCAATAAATTATGTTGGGGAATTTAAACACTCAAGATTCAAAAATGTACAACCTAGGGCATCCAGGAAAAGTCACTGATTATACTTACTCAGTTGGTACTGTCACTTCATAACTTTTAGTTGGAATGACTTGGAGATATTTCTTTTTCTTATACTATTTTAACTGGGTTAGCTTAAAGATTTTAGTGTCACCAGACTTAGGCACTTGGTTCCTGTGTGACACTGGACAAATCCTTGAACCTATCTGCCTCAGTTTCCTCATTTGTAAAGTGGAGTTAATACTAGCACCCACCTCTCACATTTGTTGAGTGGATTAGTTGAGATAATATTTGTAGGTACTTAACACAGTATTTGATATAGAATAATCACTTAATAAACACTTGTTTCCTTGGTTCAATTCTTATATGCATAAGGCAACCATAGCTCCTGATCCATGTTTCACCCCTCCATACAACCAGCACTATAGCTTTGGAGGATATGCAATGTGGCATAGCTTCTCCTCCAGCCCATATAGTTCTGTCATTGATTTAAGGTTTCATTGGCTAAGAACTTCACCTATCCTGATCACAACCATCCTCAAAGTTGCCTGAAACTCAGAAAGTCTGTGACTTGGTACCAAAGAGTTAGTAGGTTTCATAGTGGGAATTTGAACTCATGTCTTCCTGACCCTGGCTTCAGCATAATATCCACTACATCCTAGTTCTCCTTAGCAATAAGAAAAAATCTTATTCAAGGACTATTTAGAGGACATTTGCAGACCCCAATTCAATACTTTTAAGAACTTCTATCCTATACAATATTACTGCTTTCCCAGTTTTATTGGTATCAATGCCTATAAAGACAGTATTCCTCCAGGAGAAAGTGAAATGCAAACCATAGGGTCCCTGTGAGTTCATGGAGCATGGAGGTAAAATTAGTAGTGATAGTTATTTACTATTAATCTCAGGCTCAGTTAACAACCTCTTTGTGGGACCTAGCATGATATGAATCAAGTGTATATCAGAAGTCTTGGATTGGCTGAAAGGTTAATATAAATATGAATATAATAATAATTAATAATAATAACATAATATATTTATATATAATATACTAGGACTATATTTTATTAATCCAGGAAATTCTTGAAGCTAAGAAACAAATACATAATTTGAAAAAATACAAATTCTTTCCAAAGGGTTTTGGAGATAGATCAGCTCTAATCTGTTAAGCTTTTACATCTATCTTAGAGATTTCCTTCTACTTGAGAAATGAGATGTAGCTTTAGAAATGTATCTTACTATCAAGTTGTTTTAGAGTGATTTGTCCTTAACTGCACCCAAACAATGAATATCAGGGATATAATGGGAAGATCTCTGGAACTGAAGTCAAAAGACATTGGTTCAAGTCTATGGTGCAATGTGCATGTCCTTTGATTTCTCAGGCTTCTGTTTCCTTATCTATAAAACAGAGATTACAATATGTATTGTAAAATCCAAAACTTGCCAAGACTCTTCTTCCATATTTCCCCACTAATTCAACTTAATGTTGGACCTTAAAGACCATCATATAAGTTAAATACATTTATTTCCAACTTTTGTTTTTATCATTTTCATAATCAGTATTTTACCTTTGAGTTTTTGTAGACATGAGAATCTTATTTTTTTTAAAAACCCTACCCAGGATTGTTTTTACTAAGCTACTTAAATTGAACATTATAACACGGAGAACAATATCACAGAGACACACATTGGGTTTGATCTTAAGAATTATTACAATCAACATTTACAGCTTATTCTCTTCTAAATATTTTTGAACAATTTTTCTCCTAAAATCATAAAGGCAACACCTGCATATTTCCCATAATCAAATCATTGTGAATGAGGATTAGAGAAAAAATATTATTTATTCATAATTCAGTCATTCTATTCCTCCTATGCTTAAAGAACCTAAGCATGTCCACATACATTTATTTATTCATAAAACATTTATTGAGGCACTCTACTTGGCACTGTGGGAGAAACAAAAAATAAAGCACAGAGCAAGAATATAATTCAGGAGCTATCTACAGGGGGACATAAAACACACACACAAGGAAAATATAAGGTAGGTTGTGTTCATTCTTGTTAGGAGAGGTAAAAATAAAGTAATCTAAAACTCCAGAAGAGACTGCATTCACATATTGGGAAATTAGGGAAGGTTGTTATTCTGCTTATTATTGCAAGGTTGTATTTTCCAAACTGAAAGAAATAAACCTTAATTATTAGAGTTTAGAACCCTGACCTGGGAATGGGAAACTCAGAATCACAAATTGACTCTGAACCTAACTAATCTTATAAGCATAAGAATTGTTTAACCTCTCCAGGCTTCAATTCCTTAAATGTAAAATGAGATGATAAGTTTACAAAGTAACTTTCCTTTCTGTATTTTCCCTTATCACATTGTAGCTTTTATGATTATTATTTATTTATATAAGTGCTAGAGCTTAACTATAAAACAGGAACCACCACTAGTTTGGTGACTACATTGGTTTTTATCTTTGTATGTGGCACATTGTCTTCAATAGTTTTATTAATCCAGTCTACAGTGCTATTAGTATGAATAATCCTGGTGCAAGAAACCCTTCACTGCTCTGATCCACAAATTACCAATTCCTCTGAAACTTAACAGTTGTAGAAATCAGTCTGAGGGGTTGAAAGACTTGCCCACAGTCATATAGCTGGCACATAGTTGGAATAGAATAGAGACAGACTAAAAAAAAATTGAGGCACTGGTATGACTAAGAAATTCTCTTCAAATTTCTAGAATAGATTGTCAGTGGTCACTGGAAAAAAATCCTTAAATATACAATGCCTTCCATGATTCAACTCATCTTCCTTTTCTAGCTTCATAGCTTACTACTCCCTTTCATCATGATTTTACTTCAGCTTTTCTAGTTTATTTGCCATTATTCAAACTGCCCTTTCTGTTTCCATATCTTTATGTATTCTTTTTTTTTATTCTCTATGTATTCTTTCTCTCTTTCATGTAGACTTCCTGAAGTCTTCCTTCAAATCTCTGCTTGATGACATCTTTCAAGGCTCAGCTAAGACATCAGTTCCTTAGTGCAGCCTTTTCTATTCCCTGGCCAACCATGACTTTAAATGCCCCTTCCCTCCTTGATTTTTGTATACTATTCTATACTTCACATATCTATTATGTTAGCTTTCATAGTGCTGGGATAGTGAATCCCAGATCTATAGTTCTATCTTTTGTCTCTTTCCTTAGTTACAGTCAGTCATCAAAATCTGCCTTTTGGATATTTTGAACTGGTTCTCATAAAAAGTATAACAGAACTCTATTTCCCCACCTCACCCCCCCCACCTCCCAGACTGAGCCCTCCCTATTCCAAATTTCTCTATTTTTGTCCAGGTGAGAGAAATAATTATTAATAATCAATGATTTGGGAAAATCCAGAGGACATTGAATTAACTCTCCTCAATTTTGGTCAAATCCCTCCCAAGCTTGAAAGGAATGTAATTCCATTGTATTCCACTCAGGTTTGGGTGGGTATAAATTCTTTGATTAGCAATGTCCAAGATTGCAGTGGGGGGGGTGTTAATTTGGAAATAAATGACAATGAAAATTCATTAGAATCAGACCAAGACTTAATTGTAATATTCTCTCATTAATTGCTAACCAATCAAAGTTGATTGCTACCCTCAGGAACACCCCTCTTTCAAGTTCATATTTTTTTGGCATTTGAGGTCATTTACCTCTTTAACAAACTAGTCTTATTAACACAATAATTAAATTATCCATAAACTATATCTCTTGAACTATTAAAACCTCATACAGGCACCATTATTCCAGTAAACCATTTCTCAATGTCGATGTTATTCTCAACTACTCACTCTAACTCACCCTATTTATCCTTTTTATTCTCAAATATATTTGTACATATCTAAATTTTTCTTTTCTTCCTTCCTTTCTTTCCTTTAGTTATACTTCTTATTCATTGTATACTTCACTTATATTCTAGCTCAGGCTCTCTTCACCTCTCATCTAGAATACTTCCATAGCCTCCTGATTGGGTTCCCTGTTGCCAGTCTTTCCTCTGTGTAAATTCATGCCCATAAGGCTGCTAAATAGCTCATCTCAAAACATGTGCTGACACTTACCTGTTCAATAACATCAGAGATTCTGTATTGTTTTAAGAGTTAGTATGAATAACTTTGTCATTTAAATCCCTTCACAATCTCTCTCCAGTCTAACTTTCCAGGTTTATTGTACGTAATTCCCCTTCACATTGTACATTCTAGACGAAATAATTAACTTTCAATTCCTTTTATAGGTTATCCTTAAAATTTAGAATTATTTAGTAAATTTTGGTTCTTAGAATCCCTAGCTTTCTTTGAAATTCAGCCAGTGTCAAATGTTTCATGAGACCTCTCTTAAGCTCATTTGCTAGTGTGCTGTGTCCTTTGTATTCTTTTATCAGTGTACTTGTGGTTTCTTGCAGTAGAATGTAAACTTTTTGAGGACAGGGATTTTTTTTCATTCCTGCCTTCTTATTGTAAGCATATTGCACAATGCCTGATACCCAAGATAACAATTAAATGCTTGATGAATACTGAGTGAAGGAATAATAGAAAGGTAGTAGAGAATTTAGCAGGCAGCTAGTCCAATCTTCTTATTTTAAACTTGAGAAAAACTGAGGATTAGACAATTTGTCCAAAAAAGTAGTGAGAGGGGTAGTTAGGTGACGCAGTGGATAGAGCACCAGTCCTGGAGTCAGGAGGACCTGAATTCAAAAAAGCAGGGAGAAATAACTGGATCATTAGCCTGGAGCTAACGTAAGGTCAGGACCATAAATAGGTAGTTAAATGATATCTATATAGACAGAGAATTCAATAAAGTTATAGAAAACTGAAACCTAAAAAGATTAATTGAAATGTCCATAGTAATTCCAGAATTTAGTAACAGAACCAGAACAAAAACCCACCTTCTCTGACTCCATATTTAGTCTTTTTCCCCCCATTATCCTACAAGTATAAGTGAAGGAGATGGTCAACGGAGAAAATTTAACAGAGAATAGAAGAAAGTTGAGGGAAGAACCCACCTTGTAGTTGTTCAGTCATATACTATTCCAGCACCCTCTGGATCAAAGGTCCATGTTTTTTTTTTGGCAAAGATACTGGAGTGATTTACCATTCTCTTCTCCAGTTTTAGGCAGAAATAGACTTGCCCAGGATCATACAACTATTAAGTGTCTGACGTCAAATTTGAAATTTTGTATTTTTTTCTAACTCTTTTTCTAGTTACCCTCAGTAACACGCCTCTTTCAGTTCATATTTTTTTTGGCATTTGAGGCCATTTACTACTTTAACATACTAGTCTTATTAATACAATGATTAAATTACCCAGAAACTATATCTAGAGTTGCAACAACTTCACCACCTGGTTGCCCAAATCACTTAAAGCAGAGCATCTTAAAATAGAATTCATGAATTTTGTTTTTGAAATATTTCAATAACTATTTTAATAGAAATGTTTCCTTTGAAATCCTATAAATTTTATTTGTTAATTTAAAAACATTGTTTCTAGAAAGGGGTTCATAAGTTTTGCCAGACTGCCAAAGAATAACCACAAAATTTTTGTACTTCAATTTATTTTATTTTTTAGAAAGATTTTATTTAGTTTGAGTTTTACAATTTTCCTCTCATTCTTGCTTCCCTCCCCCCACAAGGAAGACATTCTGTTAGTCTTTACAATGTTTCGATGGTATACATTGATATCAATTGAATGTGATGATAGAGAAACCATATCCTTAAGGAAGAAAAATAAAGTATAAGAGACAGCAAAATTACATAAAATGATTGTGGATTTTTTTCCCAAATTGACGATAAAAGTACTTGGTCTTTGTTCAAACTCCACAATTCTTTCTCTGGATACAGATTAGTATTCTCCATTGCAGATAGCCAAAAATTGTCCCTGGTTGTTGCACTGATGCAAGTCCATCAAGGTTGTTCACCACCCCCATGTTGCTGTTAGAGTGTACAATGTTTTTATGGTTCTGTTCATCTTGCTCTATAGAAATTCATGCAAATCCTTCCAGGCTTTCCTGAATTCCTGTCCCTCCTGGTTTCTAATAGTACAATAGTGTTGCATGACATACATATCCCACAGTTTGTTAAGCCATTCCTCAACTGAAGGACGTTCACTTAATTTCCAATTCTTTGCCACCACAAGCAGGGCTCCTATGAATATTTTTATTTTTACCCTTCTTCATTATCTCTTCAGGGTATAGACCCAGGAGTGGTATTGCTGGATCAAAAAGTATGCACATATTTGTTGCCCTTTGGGTATAATTCCAAATTGTTCTCCAGAAAGGTTGGATGAGTTCACAGCTCCACCAACAATTCATTAGTGTCCCAGATTTCCCACATCCCTTCAAACATTGATAACTGTCCTTTCTGGTCATAATGACCAGTCTAAGAGATATGAGGTGGTATCTCAGAGATGCTTTAATTTGCATTTTCTAATAAATAATGATTTAGAGCAATTTTTCATATGACTATGCATTACTTTGATTTCCTCAGCTGTAAACAGCCTTTTCATATCCTTTGATCATTTGTAAATTAGGGAATGTCTTGGGTTTTTTTTGAAAATTTTACTCAGTTCTCTGTATATTTTAGAAATGAGTCCTTTGTCAGAAATACTAGTTGTGGAAATTGTTTCCGAAAGCTTTTTAATTTAAGGTAATCAAAATTATTTAGTTTGTTTTTAATGATATTCTCCAATTCTTCTTTGGTCATAAAT
Source organism: Macrotis lagotis (assembly GCF_037893015.1). Lineage (NCBI taxonomy): Eukaryota > Metazoa > Chordata > Mammalia > Peramelemorphia > Peramelidae > Macrotis > Macrotis lagotis. The sequence goes on along the minus strand of NC_133660.1, from coordinate 180,695,474 downwards.
TGCTTCCTTTCCATAGATCTGACAGGTAAACTACTACCCGATCTTCTAGTTTGTATATAATATTGCTTTTAATGTCTAAATCCCATATCCATTTGGATCGTATCTTGGTATAAGGTGTGAGATGTTGGTATAATCTAACTTTCTTCCATATTAATTTCTAATGTTCCCAACAGTTTTTTATCAAAGAGAGTATTTTTATCCCAATAGTTGGACTCTTTGGGTTTATCAAACAGCAGATTACTATTATTATAGCCTGCTATGGAACCTATTCTACTCCACTGATTCACCACTCTATTTTTTAGCTAATAGCAGACAGTTTTGATGACTGATGATTGTAATATAATTTTAGATCTGGTAAAGCTAAGCTACCTCCTTTCACACTTTTTTTTCATAGAATCCCTGGAAATTTTTGATTTATTATTTCTCTATATAAATTTACTTACAACTTTTTCTAACCCATTAAAGTAATTTTGTTGGAATTTTGATTGGTAGGGCACTAAACAAGTAGTTTAGTTTGGGTAGAATTTTCATATTTATTATATTAGCTCGACCTATTCATGAACAGTTGACATTTGCCAGACTATTTACACCTGATTTCATTTGTGTGAGAAGTGTTTTGTAATTGTTTTCAAAAAGTTTCTGAATCTGCCTTAGCAGTAGACTTCCAGGTATTTTTATTATCTGAGGTTACTTTCAATGGGATTTCTCTTTCTAGTTCCTTCTGCTGTAGTGTGATAGTCGTATATAGAAATTTTGGGGATTTGTGAGGGCTTATTTTATATCCTGCTAGTTTGCTAAAGTTACTAATTATTTTTAGAAGTTTTTTAGATGATTTTTTTGGATTCTCTAGGTATACCATCATGCCATCTGCAAAAAGTAAGAGTTTTGTCTCTTCCTTCTCAATTCTAATTCCTTCAAATTATTTTCCTTCTCTTATTGCTGAAGCTAACATTTCTAATATTGAATAGTAGTGGTGACAATGGCATCTTTGTTTCACCCCTGATCTTTATTGGGAATGCCTCTAGACTATCCCCATTGCATATAATGCTTGTTGATGGTTTCAGATAGATACTGCTTATTATTCTGAGGAACAATCCATTTATTCCTACACTCTCTAGTATTTTTAGTAGGAATGGGTGCTATATCTTGTCAAAAGCTTTTTCAGCATCTATTGATACGATCATATGATTTCTGATAGGTTTGTTATTGATATAATTGAGTATACTAATAGTTTTCCTAATATTGAACCAACCTTGCATTCCTGGGATAAATCCTACTTCATTATAATGCAGTATCCTAGTGATAACTTGTTGTAATCTTTTTGCTAAGCTTTTATTTAAGGTTTTTGTATCTATATTCATCAGGGAGATAGTTATATAATTTTCTTTCTCTGTTTTAACTCTTCCTGGTTTAGGTATAAGCACCATATTGATGTAATAGAAAGAATAAGGTAGAGTTCCGTCTTCACCTATTTTTCACAAGAGTTTATATAGAATTAGAACCATTTTGGTAGAATTCACTTGTGAATCCATCTGGCCATGGAATTTTTTTCTTAGAGAGTTTAATAATGGCTTATTGAATTTCTTTTTATGAAATAGGGTTATTTTGGTTTTTAATTTCCTCTTCATTTAATCTACACAACTTATATTTTTGTAAATAATTGTCTATTTCACTTAGATTGTCAAATTTATTGGCATAGAGTTGGTCAAAATAATTCCAAATCATTACTTAAATTTTTCTCCTCATTGAGGTGAGTTCAACTTTTTCTTTTATGATGCTAGCGATTTGGTTTTCTTCTTTCTTTTTTTTCATCAAATTGACCAGAGGTTTATCAATTTTATTGTTTTTTCATAAAACCAGTTCTTAGTTTTATTTATTAGTTCAATAGCTTTCTTGCTTTGGATTTTATTAATTTCTCTTTTAATTTTTAGAATTTCTAATTTGGTATTTAATTTTTTAATTTATTCTTTCTCTAATTTTTTTAGTTGCATATTTAGTTCATTGATTCTTTCTCCAATTTATTCACGTAAGCATTTAAAGATATAACATATCCCCTGACAACCACCTTGAGTGTATACTATAGGTTTGGGTATGTTATTTCTTTATTGTCATTATCTAGAATGAAATAATTCTTTCTATAATTTGCTGCTTGATCTACTCATTCTTTAAAATGAGGTTATTTAGTTTCCAATTATTTCTGGGTCTATAACTCTCAATCCCAATACTGCATGTGATTTTTATTGCATTATGATCTGAGAAAGATGTATTCACCATTTTTGCCTTTATGAAATTGATCATTGGGTTTTTATACCCTAATACATGGTCAATTTTTGTGAAGGTACCATGTACTTCAGAAAAAAAAGTATACACCTTTCTATCCCCATTCAATTTCCTCCATAATTCTATCATATCTAACTTTTCTAACAATATATTTACCTCCTTAACTTCCTTCTGGTTTATTTTATGATTAGACTTACCTAAATCTGAGAGGAGGAGTTTGAGGTCTCCTTGATTTGGGTGTTATACCATTGGGTGCATACATATTTAGTATCGAAATTACATTATTGTCTTTGGTACCTTTTAGGAGGATACAGTTTCCTTCCTTATCTCTTTTAATGCTATCTACTTTTTTGCAGCTGATTTAACTGAGATAAGGATTGCTACCCCTGCTTTTTTCACTTCAGATGAAGCAAAATATATATTTGCTCCAACCTTTTACCTTTACTCTATATGTATCTCTCCGCTTCAAATGAGTTTCTTGTAAGCAGCATATTTTTGGCTTCTGGGTTTTTTTTTGTTTTTGGTTTTTCTTGGGGGTTTTTAGGTTTTTGCAAGGCAAATGGGGTTAGGTGGCTTGCCCAAGGTCACACAGCTAGGTAATTATTAAGTGTCTGAGACCGATTTGAACCCAGGTACTCCTGACTCCAAGGCCAGTGCTTTATCCACTACACCACCTAGCCGCCCCTCAGTTTCTGTTTTTTAATCTACTCTGCTATTTCCTTATGTTTTAAGGGAGAGTACATCCCACATTCAAAGTTATAATCACTAACTCTTTATTGCCCTTCATACTATCTTCCTTCTGTTTGTAATTTTCCCCCCTTTCCCCCTCTTATCCATATTCCCCAGTGTTTGGTTTTTGAATACTGCCATGTTCAGTGTGTTTTCCCTCCTATATCAACCCCCCTCGTCTTTCTTTCCCTTTTCCCTTTTACCTTTCTTCCCTTCCTTCATTAGTTCTCCTTTGTCTCCCCACTGCCCATCCCCCTCCCCTTTTCCCCTTTTAATGGTTACAAGGTAGGGAGCACTGTTTGCTTTCTCTGGAGTGTTTGGGGCCTTTAGTAGTCTGTGTTGATCTTGAATAATGTGCTGAACACTTTGGGTAGGGAGTTAAACTATTTCCATTGAGTGAACTCTGTTTCCCACACCTTAAAGCCTGAGGTGGGGGGGGGGTGTTTATTGTTTGTTCTGGGAAAAGGGCTTTGCTGAAAGTATGGAGCTCAGGACCTCACCCAGATGCTTGTTCTCTAGGTGTGCTCTGAAACTCTCTGTGCTGTAACTCACCCTCCCATAGCTCCTCTCCCTTCAGCCAAAGATGCCACAGCTAAAGTTGGATCAGGCACCCACTACTCACCAAAGTCTCTATGGCTGAAGCTGGCCTTCTGGCTTCACCCAGCTGCTGTCCCAGTGCTGACTCCTCTGATCTTGTCTCCTGGTTCACCCAGGGTCCCCTGAGATAGACCTTTTTGGTAGGTGTTCTCCTAGCTTCTCTTTCTGGGTTTTGTCAAAAGAATTTTTTTAAGAGATTTCTTTCATGTTATTTTTGAGGGGAAAGAGGAGCACTTAACACAGTGTCTGTCTTCTGTCTGCCATCTTGGGCAGAAGTCCACAAAAATTCTTAAAAACCATTTTCTAATAGGTCATTAAGAAAATGATAAGATCATGAAAAGGGGTAGAGATAGGGCAGATAAAGAATTAAAAAGTAAACCATAGAAATATGGTATATCTGAAGTGAAAGAAACACTGTGTGATCCATCAATAAACATTTATTAGTCATCTATCTGTAGAAAAGGTAAGATAGATAAGAAATGAACAAAGGTCACTGAATATGTGAACAAAGAGTAAAGATTTAAAGTCTTATTAGAGTAGAGAAGCCAAGTTACAATGAACTGAGACAAGTGTTTAACATGGCAGAAGACTGGCCATGGAGTCAGGAGGACCTGAGTTCAAATGCAGCTTCAGACACTTAATAATTGCTTCACTGTGTGACCTTGGACAAGTCACATAGCCCCATTGCCTTAAAAATATAATTTTTGTTTTAATTTTTATTAAAGATTTTATTTATTTTGAGTTTTACAATTTTCCCTCAATCTTATTTCCCTCCCCCCCCACAGTCTTTACATTGTTTCCATGTATCCATTTCCATTGATCCAAATTGAGTGTGATGAGAGAAAAATCATATCCTTAAGGAAGAAACATAAAATATGAGATAACAAGATAAGACAATAAGATATCAGTTTTTGTTTTCTAAATAAAAGGTAATAGTCCTTGATCTTTGTTCAAAGTCCACAGTTCTTTCTCTGAAAAAATATGGTATTCTCCATCATAGACAGCCCAAAATTGTCCATGATTGTTGCACTGGTGGAATGAGCAAGTCCATCAACGTTGAACATCACCTCAATATTGCTGTTAGGGTGTACACTGTTTTTTTTTTTCTGCTCATCTCAGCATCAGTTCATGCAAATCCCTCCAGGTTTCCTTGAATTCCCATCCCTCCTGGTTTCTAATAGAGCAATAGCATTGCATGACATACATTCACCAATTGAAGGACATTTACTTAATTTCCAATTCTTTGCTACCACAAACAGGGCTGCTGTGAATATTTTTGTACAAGTGATGTTTTTACCCTTTTTTTTCATCATCTCTTCAGGGTATAGACCCAGTAGTTGTATTGCTGGATCACAGGGTATGCACATTTTTGCTGCCCTTTAAGCATAGTTCCAAACTTCTCTCCAGAAAGGTTGGATGAGCTCACAGCTCCATCAACAATGTAATAGTATCCCAGATTTCCCACAACCCTTACAACAATGATTGTTATCCTTTCTGGTCACATTGGCCAGTCTGAGAGGTGTAAGGTGGTACCTCAGAGAAGCTTTAATTTGCATTTCTCTAATAAGAAATGATTTAAAGCAATTTTTCATATGACTATGGATTGCTTTGATCTCCTCATCTATAAATTGCCTTTGCATATCCTTTGACCATTTGTCAATTGGGGAATGGCTTTTTTTTAAATATGGCTCAGTTCTCTGTGGATTTTAAAAATGAGTGCTTTGTCAGAAAGATTAGTTGTAAAGATTATTTCCCAGTTTACTACATTTCTTTTGATCTTGGTTACAGTGGTTTCGTCTGTGCAAAAGATTTTTTAATTTAATGTAATCTAAATCATCTAGTTTGTTTTTAGTGATGTTCTCCATCTCTTCCTTAATCATAAACTTCTTCCCTTTCCATAGATCTGACAGGTAAACTAGTCCCTGATCTTCTAGTTTGCTTATTGTATTGATTTTATTTCTAAATCCTGTGTCCATTTGGATCTTATCTTAATACAAGTGTGAGGTGTTGGTCTAATCTAAGTTTCTTCCATACTAACATATAAAATTTGTAAAAACCTGGCATAGAAGTACCTTCCATTCTCCCTTAGTAAACAAGACAGAAGACACCTGTTCAAGGAGATGAAAAAAGTCACCAAAACATGACTATGAAACTTAGCATTGTTTTAGTTGTTTAGTCATTTTTTAGTCTATTCAAATTCCTCTTGATCTTTTTGGGGGGGTTTTATTGGTAAAGATACTAGAGAGGTTTGCCAATTCCTTCTCCAAGTCATTTAATATATGAGCAAACTGAGACAAACAAAGTGACTTCTCTAGAATCACACAGCTCATAAGTATATGAGGCTATATTTGAACATAGGTCTTCCTGATTGTAGGCCCAGCTCTATGCACTTTGTTACTTTGCTACTCAACCTTACCATTAAAGAATCACAATTCATAACTATTTTATGCCTCAGAAGTTGTGTTAGTGCCACTACTCAAGAGTGAAAATCTAGCCCCAACAAGAGAATGATTAGATAGCTTCATTTAAAAATAAAACTACTTTTTGTTGTTAACTAGCACTATGGTGTTAATTGCAATTCAGGGTCTTCACAAGCCACAATCATCATTTGCAGACTTATCCCTGTTTATGGTATCGTTGTTGATATTTCCTAGCTGAGTATAGTAAGCCTTATAATTAAATATATTTGCAAGCATTTTTTAGTCCAAAAAGCATGAGTGTTCTTTTATTGTTATGAAGAATGTGCTTAAGAATTCAATTATCATAATTAGCTTTTGTTTTTCTTAGAAATAAGACCCTCCAAAAGACTTTGCAAAATTATCTAATATTAAGTATAAAAATAGAGAAAGTTTGAATAAAAATTTAAAAAGTTCCTTCTAAGTTTTGCTTTATTCCCCAGTGTCTTCAAAACTGCCAGACTTGTGCTCCATTCCCACCCTACCCCAACCCACATCATTCCTCCTCCTATTTTAAGAGTGACAACTATAATTCACTGCTAATAATAACATTTTAAATTATTCATCCCTTATAGAAGATTATACTGACACTCTCCAACTGCTGTAGCCTCTCCTACTCAACTAAGATATATTTGTTTGTAAGAATGGGTACAGAGAAACAATGCAGACTAAGGAGAGCTAAGAAAAAATAATGAATTTAGCACTCTATTGTTAAAAGAAATGCTTTGAATTTGGAGGGGGTTAGGTCAATTAAGTACTCATATATAGAAGCCTGTGTAAAGTACAACACAGTATGTCTGAAAATAGACTCTTCATAAATGATGTTCAGAATAAACGCAGAGATATAGGAACTGAAGCAGTATCTATTTCAACTCTTCATTTTATAGATAAAGAAAATGAGGTACAGAGTGGTCAAATGAAATATGTACCTCAGTTTACATAAGTAGAAAGTGTATTCCTGTTGATAATCAAAGTTCCTGGTGATAAAACCAACTTCCAAAATCAAATTTTCTTTTCAATACTTTATGTTGAAGAAGAAGGGAAGGAAAGATACTTAATAATTACCTAGTGGTGTGGCCTTGGGCAAGCCAGTTTACCCCATTTGCCTTGCCCAAAAAAACCCTTAAAAAAAAAGCATTTGATAAAACCCTTAGTTTGTCTCAGAAGAAACTCATTCATTAGAGAAGGTCACATCAACCTTCCAAGGTGACAAGGAGGAAGATGAGAAGGCATTCGCCAGAATGGGAAGTAAGGAATGTTATGATTTCAACAATCATTTTGAAAATTTCATGACATTAGCATTAACAAAAAAAAAAAATCCCCCTGATCATTGTCAAAAATCCTTGAGGCACAATATTCGTTTGATAAAATTCTATTTATTTATTTATTTGTGATTTTTTGCAAGACAATAGGGTTAAAGTGACTAGGAAATTAAGTGTCTGAGGTCAAATTTCAACTCAGGTCCTCCTGACTTCTGACTGTGTTCTATACATTGGACTTAGCTTCCCCTCCCACCCCTCACCCCTGATAGAATTTTTAAGTTTATTTTAGAATAGAACTGACCTTAGAAGTTTTAATTCTGTCAATGATTTTTTCTATCCTGATTTGAGAAGGTAAGCTCATCAGATTTCCAATAAGGACTGCTAATCAGGTGGAACTAGCCTCTAACTGGTGCATGACCAGAGTCAAGCAGAACAGGTCAAAGACAGAAGAGTCAAGAAACAAAGGGAAGTTTAACTTCAAAGTGAGGGAAAGGTTATTTCAAGCATGGGCACATGTTCCAGATTCCCACCTTTGGTGGGGCTCCCACTTTTGTGTAGGTGGATCTCAAAACATGACCCAGTACTATATCCTGGACAATGAAGATTAATAGCAACATTGTGACAAGTTGATTCATAGCAGGGTTTCATGACCAGACCTTGGATAATTAGCAACTGCTTGTCTGAGCTCAGAGAAGACCTGGTGCTGATCAATGTAATAAAATAATAATGTACTTTTTATCAGAGAGTGCTTATCCAGAGGGTATATGCAAGGGATTGTTGTTATAACAAACTCAGGACACAGACTATTGATTAGGGCATCTCATATTTTGATGGAAGGCACAGTAAATAAACTAGAATCATATTTGGGACTTTCTTCTTATGTTTCTCCTTTCTTTTATGCTCCTCCTTACATTCTGAGAAGTTGAAAACTATTGCCCTCTTTATGTGAGGTAGAATCCTGTAGTAGTTTCTTCAACTGCTGTTTCCTCACATCTTTTTCATGCTCCTTATTCTCCCTTATGATGTCATGCATGGGTTCCCCATGTGTAACTGAATTTTTCTCATTTCTGATTGCCTTTTATAAAGAATGGGCATTCCTTATCACCGGTTGTCTTTCCATACAGTTTACAATGCCAACATTGCATAACGTTGACTTCTTTCCACAGTGGTATCTAGAAACATTTAGTTGATCTTTTGGTCAAAAATTATCTGGCATGTTCATTGCAGAGTACATCTGAAATATAGTCTTCTTTCTGCCTTGGTATCATCATCCTTGATAAATCTAGGAAGAGGTTTTATTTTTTTTCATAAAAGGGTTTGGGAGGCTGCCAGTGCCTCACATCTCACAGTTGACACTTCTGCTCCTAGTTCTGCTGCTGCTCCTGCTCAGGCAGCTCTCAGTTCCTTGGGGGCTGGGCCAAGAGGAATGCTTTAACCCTTGAATTTCATTCACTTCCTTCAATCTGATCTCTCTCCATTCTATCTTTCACAAAATATCAAAAGGTTCAACTTCAATAAGTCATTCTCCTGCTCAAAAGTTTTTAACCTTAACCAAATAGTTTCGTGATAAAATTCTAACAACTTGGTTTTGTTCTCACCAATCTGACCCCTACCTACATTTCTAGCAAGGGACATATGGTGGGGTTCATGACTGGGGCAACATGAATAGTATCAGAATAAGAATTTACACTATATGAGCCTAATAGAAGAAGCACACACATGCCCCCTCAATGAGACAGATGTTCTGAACACCTTATCTGATGATTAAAATCAAGATCAGCAATATCAAATATCTTATAATATAAGTGAAATGTCTCATTTTATACTATGGAAAATGAGCATATATAATAAAAGGGTCTGCAAACATTTTACTGTTGATGTCCAGAGAAAAGAGAAGCAAGCCCCTGATTCTTGGATGCTCTCAACTTATTTTGTGAGATATTGTACAATCTGAGATGAGGCACAGCTCACCACTGACTCACTTTGTGCCTTTCCCCATATTTGAGGCCAAGATATGAAAATTCAACTGTTTTGTCTATGAGAAAACTGGAAACATACAGAAATTATATATATATATATATGTATACATATATATATATACATATATATATATCAGATCAGTGAGCAAGGATTAATATTTATTTTATTTAATTGTTTTTGTTATTTTGTTTTTACTTCTTGTTGTTGGGGAGGCTCTGCCTCCTGCTTTCCCTGATCACAGATCCCTGATTTTTTAGTCCCTTTATTTACAAGATGGAAATTTCTATTTGCAACATCAGTTTCCAATAAGGCTATTTCCTATTTCAAGGCAACTCCTCACCTGCTCTGCAATATATAATCTTAGAACTTGCATTACTAATTTCGTGACTTGCTGAAGATCACACACCATTAGTCAGAGGCAAGATTTAAGGCAAGGTCTTCTTGATTCATAGATTTCTCCTTTATCAACTAGGCTATAATATTTGTTTTCTAGCTTTATTTCACAATAATATCTTTCTTACGTTCTGTGTATGACCTGAAAAGCTTGTTTATCCTGGTACAACATCTCTAATGTTTATGAATTCACAATGGTTGGCACCAATATTTATTTGATATTTTTTATTCATATTCACTTTTCAGCAACTTTATGTTTCTTCAAGGTACAATGCCGGTGTCACCTTCTCTGTGAATTGCTTTCTTAATTCTACTAATTCTGGATGTTCTCAAATCGTCCTAGAACAAGCTACCTAGATCTCTCCTTTACCCCCATTGTTTTCAACCTTATGTTCATCTTTGTGTATCATATGACTCGCACCATACACATGACTGAGAAATAGGTTAAATATACTAAGAAAGGGGCAGCTAGGTGGCACAGTGGATAGAGCACCAACCCTGCAATCAAGAGGATCAGAGCTCAAATCCAGTCTTAGACACTTAATAATTACCTAACTGTGTGACCTTGGGCAAGTCACCTAAATGTGTTGCCTTGCCAAAACAAAACAAAAACAACATACCAAAAAATTTTAAAATAACTTTTATATTTACATCACTAGTCCAATGCCTTGAATAAAGTAGGCACTTAAGAAACAATTGTTGAACTAATTTTTTAAAAATAAAAAACTAGAAGTGAAAGTTGACACCAAGGGACAGAGATAGATTCCATATAGGGGAAACTTGTAGAGATAATAGAGAATAAGTCAAAGGAAAAAAAATAGAGAGTGTGTCATACAGGTAAATAGATAGATAGATAGATAGATAGATAGATAGATAGATAGATAGATAGAAACATATTTATAGATATACAAAAATATTAAATTGTTAAGAAGATGATGAAAAATCATCGAAGAAAGCATAAGGAATGTCTAGAAGATTAGTAGGAAAACCAAGAAAAGATGATCAAGTGTCAAATTATGCAGAAAAGTCAAGGACTATAAGAGACTTTTTTATTTAATGATGTTTTAATGATTTTCTTTCACAGAAAAGCTTCAATAGAGTAGTAAAGTTAGATCCCATGTTCCAAGACATAAGAAGAGGAGTGAACAAATATAGATATTGCATTCAATCAACTTTTTTTTCAAAATTGATAAAGAGAAAAGATAGAAAGTAAAATAACTGAATAGGATTGAAAGATAAAAAGTACTATTTTCTTTTTTATTAGGATGGGAGAAAACTAAGTTTATTTTTAGGCACGAGGGAGAGAGAGAAAGATCCAAGATATACAAGAAAAGGAAAAAAAAAGGAAGACTTCAATATCCAGAACTTGGAGGAAATGGGAAGGAAGGGAACCAACGTTTCAGATTTGCTTTAGGAAGGATTAGAGCTATGTCCAGAAAGAAGAGATCAAGTAATGAATGTTAATAATGAAGAGATTTTTCATGAATCCATTGCCTTCTAGATTGGGCCTTAGAACCTTTCCAGATTAGTGAGACTCACTATAGTTTTCATTCTGCTATGTTGTTCATTGAGAACCATAGGGAAAACCTTAGAGTGATGAGAAGCTTTTCCTCTGTATCAAATGAGAGGCACTGTGGTATAATAGATAGAGAACAGCTGTCAGAGCCAGGAAGATCTAGAACAGAATTTTACTTCCAACAAATATTGAATGTGATTCTGGTTATATAACTTGCTTAGTCTTCCTGATCCAAAGGGCAGCTCTAAAATTAAGTTTCAGAGAAGAGTGCTGAATTATAGTTTTATTATTCTCTAGCTTTTTTAATTGAATATTCAATTCTCTGATCTCTTCCTATTCAATTTTATCGCTGTAAGCATTTATAGATATAAAATTTTCTCTAAAAACTGCTTCACCTGTATCCCACAAGGTTTGATATGTTGATATGGACAAAACTATTAATATTTCTATGTGTTATTTGATCCACTCATTCTTTAAAATTAGGATTAATTTTTAGTCTATCTTTTCAAGACCCTTTAGTATATGTGATTTCCATTGCATCATGAACTAAAAAGAATGCATTTAATCTTTCTGCCCTTCTGCATTTGATTGCAAATATTTGATCCCCAAATATATGATCATTGTGTGTGTGTGTGTGTGTGTGTGTGTGTGTGTGTGTGTATGTTGGAGCTGTGCACTGCAATGAAGAAGGTATATTCCTTTCTATTCCCTTTCAATTTTTTCCAGATATCTATTATGTCAAAATTTTCCAAAATACCGTTTAACTCCTTAAGTTCCTTCTTGTTTATTTTGACATTAAATTTATCTAATTCTGAGAGAGGGAGGTTGAGATTCCCCCAATATAGTTTTGCTTTTTATAACTTTCCATAAGTCATTTAACTTCTCTAAGAATTTGGATGACATACCTCTTGATGCATAGAAGCGGGGCTACTAGTTGGCACAGTGGATACCGTGCTAGTCCTGAAATCAGGAGGATCTGAGGTCAAATCTGGCCTCAGACAATTAATAATTACCTAGCTGTGTGACCTTGGGCAAGTCACTTAACCCCAGTGCCTTAAATAAATAAAATTAAAAAAGAAAAAGAAAAGTTAGTGTAAGATAAGTTTCTAAATCCAACTACATATGTCTACTTATGTTGTTTCTTCTTTGAGAACTATTGGACTACTTGAAAGCTATGATCAAATACATAGCCTGGAAAACATGTTTCAAGAAATCAGCAAGAAAAAGTGCCTTGATTTCCAAGAAGAGTGTAAAATAGTCTTTGAAAGAATCCATTGATCACCCAAGGAAAAATGCCAAGAAATATTAAAGCCAAATTCCAGAATTATTAGATCAAGTAGAAAATACTGTGGTAGTTAGGAAGAAGTGAAGTGCACCATAGGATGCTGAGATCAGTACAGAGAGCAGAGGAGACAAGTATGAGACTGTCAGCTACAGCAGAGGTCTGCTGTGGAGGATCTTGGGTCTTAGCTCAGCAGTTCCACTGAGAGGACTCCAATATAGGTAGTTCAGGCCTGACTCCAGGTCCACTGTTTAGATTTATTTAATTCTCACAGAGGGAGGTTGAGGTCCCCCATTAATATAGTTTTGTTTTCTATATCTTTCTGTAACTCATTTAGCTCCTCCTTTAAGAATGTACATGCTATACCACCTGGTCCATAAGTGTTTAGAAGGGGAAAGTAAAAGGACAAAGGTGGGGAAGGGAAGGAAGGATTAAAGAAGGAAGGGAAAAAGAGAACAGGGAAAGAAAAAGGGGAAAAGGGAACAGAACTGATAAAAGAAGGGAAGACTGAGGAAGATAGCAGTCAGAAGCAAAGCCCTGGTGAGGTGAGATAGAGCAAAAGAAGAACATACAAATGGATCAAAGATAGGATGGAGGGTAATATAGACTTACTAATCATAACTATGAATATGAATGGGAATAACTATCTCATAAAACAGAAATGGATAACAGAATGGACTAAAAACCAAAATCCTATAATCTGTTGTTTAAAAGAAACATATTTGAAGAAGATAGATACATATAGAGTAAGGATAAAAGATTGAAGCAGAGTATATTATGCTTCAGCTAAAGTGAAAAAAAAAAGCCGGTTGCAATCCTTTTCTCAGATAAAGAAAAAGCAAAAAATAGTTCTAATTAAATGGGATAAGGAAGGAAACTATAATTTCTTTCCTAAAACATACCTTAGATCAATATAAAACATATATTCACCAAGAGGTATAGCATCCAAATTCTTAGAGGAAAAGTTAAATGAGTTATGGGAAGACATAAAAAGCAAAACCATACTTGGGTGGGGGGGATATCTCAACTTCCCTCTCTCAGAATTAAATAAATTTAACATCAAAGTGAACAAGAAGGAACTTACGGAGTAAATAGTATTTTGGGAAAATTAGACATAATACATGTCTGGAAAAATTGAAAGGGGATAGAAAGGGATATACCTCCTCTGCAATGCATGGCTCCAACACACAAAAAAAAGATGATATTTTAGGTGATCAAATCCTTGTAATCAAATGCAGAAAGGCAGAAATATTAAATTCGTTCTTTTCAGTTCATGATATAGTAGAAATCACATTTAATAAAGGTCTTGAAAATACAGACTAAAAATTTATCCTAATTCCAAAGAATGAGTGGCTCAAATAATAAATCATAGAAATATTAATAATTTTGTACATATCAAACCTAGTGGGATACAGGAAAAGCAGTTTTTAGAGAAAAGTTTATATGTATAAATGTTTACAGCAATAAAATTGAGAATGAAGAGATCAGTGAATTGAGCTAGAGAAAAACAAATTAAAAACCCAATTAAATTAGAGATTCTTAAAATGAAAGAGAAATTGATAAAAGAAAAAGGAAGAAAATTATTGAACTAATAAATAAAACCAAGAATTGTTTCTATAAAAAACAGCAACAAAATATATAAAATTTGGCTAATTTGATTGACTAATGAAAGAAATTCAAATTATCAAAAAATGAAAAGGGTAAATTCACCACCAACAAAGAAGAAATTAAAATAATAATTTGGAGCAATTTTGCCCAACTGTGTGCCATTAAATTTTGACAATCTAAGTAAAATGAATGAGTATTTACAACAATATGTGGTAGCCTGATTATCTGGAGGAAATTATATATTTATATAACACCATTTCAAAAAAAGAAATTGAATAGGCCAATAATTTACTCCCTAAGAAAAATTCTCCATGGCTAGTTTTTACAAGTGAGTTATTAAATATTTAAAGAACAACTAATTCCAATTCTATACAAATTATTTTTTAAAATAGACACGAACATAGTTCTGTCTAATTCCTTCTTTGACATCAATTAGGTGCTGATACCTAAGAGTCAACATAGAGAAAGAAAATAATAATCAAAATTCCTTAATGAACATTGATGAAAAATTTTAAAATAAAATATTAGATAGAAATTCAACAGGTTATCATTAGATACGATCATTAGGTTAATACATTATGATAATTGAGTTAATATGCTATGATCAGGTAGAATTTATACTAGGAATGCAAGATTGGTTCAATATTAGAAAAATCTGAACATAATTGAGTATATCAATAACAAAATTAAGAGAACTCACATGATTATCTTAATAGATGCTGGAAAAGCTTTTGACAAAATACAGTGTACATTCCTATTAAAAACACTAAAAAAAATCAGAATAAATGAAATTTACCTTAAAATGATAAGGTGTATGTATCTATGTATCTAATACCATCAGGAAATATTACATGTAATGGAGATAAGCTAGAAATATTCCAAATAAGATAAGATGTCCATTATCACCTCTTCTTTAATTTGTGATGGAAAATATCATCTATATCCAAAGAAGGAAATATGGAGTTTAAATGAAGACCAAAACTTATTATCTATAATTTTTAAAAATTGTCTTATGTATTATGTCATTGTTCCTTTCTAATATTTTCTTTCTTCCATTTGGATCTAATTCTCTCATAACATGATCAATATGGATCTATGTTTAGTATGGTTATAAATATAGAGTCTGCATCAGATTGCTTTCTGTTAAGGGGAGGGAGGAGGGAGAAAAATATAAAACCCAAAACCTTGCCCAAAAATTGATGAATAAAAACTACTATTGCATGTAGTTGGAAAAATAAACAAATGAGATATTTTTAAAAGAAAGGTAAAAAAAGAAATATTAGCTAGCAATAAAAGAAAAGGAAACTGAAGGAATTAGAATAGGGAAGGAGGACAAAACTCATTCTTTATAGATGATATGATGGTATGCTTAGAGAATCTTAGAAAATCAGCTGAAAGACTATTTCAAAATCTTAACAACTTTAGTAAAAGGGAACAATATAAAATAAACCCACATAAAACAAATAAGCATTTTTTTAAAATTTCCAACAAGTCCCAAAGTAAGAAATAGAAAGAGAAATTTCCATTTAACATAACTGGAAAAAAAACATAAAATTCTTGTGATTCTACCTGCCAAGACAAACTCAGCAGGAAAACAACTACAAAGCACTTCAGACAATAAAATAAGATCTAACTAATTGGAAAAAATGTCAACTGCTCATAGGTAAGTAGGGCTAATATAATAAAAATGACAATTCTAGCTAAATTAAATTACTTATTCAGTGTCATGCCACTCAAAGTGGCATGGAGTAACAGAAGGTCAAGAATCTCAAGGGAATTGATGAAAAAACTATCTGTACCAGCCACAGTCATCAAAATTATTTGTTACTGGCTAAGGAATAGAGTGGTGGATAAGTGGAATAGATTAAGTACAAAAGAAACAAGCAAATGACTATATAGTAATCTACTGTTTGATAAACCCAAAGACTCCAAGTTCTGGGATAACAATTCACTATTTGGCAAAATCTGCTGGGAAAACTGGAAAATAGTACAGCAGAAAATAGACATAGTTCAACACATAATTTCCTATATCAAGATAAGGTCAAAGTGCCAGATTTAGACATGATACAATAGCCTATTAAGAGAAGAAGGATAAGTGTGTCAGATCTATGGAAAGGGAAAGAGTTTATGATCAAACAAGAGATATAAAATTCAAAATAAATCATCTTGATTATATTAAATTAAAAAGATTTTACACAAATAAAACCCATGCAATCAAGATTCAAAGGAATACAAAAAGTTGGGAAATATTTTTACAGCTAATGTTTTAGATAAATGTTTCATCTTAAAAACATATAGATAACAATCAAATTTATAAAAATATAAGTCATTCTTCAATTGATACATGGACAAAGGATATGAACAGGCAGTTTGCAGGTGAAGAAATTAAAACTACATACAATCAAATGGAAAAAATGCTCTAAATCATTATTGATTAAAGAAATACAAATTAAAACTCTGACATACCACCTCACACCAATCATATTGATCAATATGACATAAAAGGAAAATGATCAATGTTGGAGGAGATTTGAGAAAACTGGGAAACTAATCTATTGGTGGAGTTGTGAATTGATCCAACTCTTCTAGAAAGCCTTTGGAACTACACCTAAAGGGCAAAAGAACTGTGCATACATTTTGATCCAACAATATCACTACTAGATCTGTACTCCAAAGAAATAATATAAAATGGGGAAAGAACCACAAAAATATTCATAGCAGTTTCCTTTGTAGTGGTAAAGAATTGGAAATTATGAGGATGATGATGATGATGATGATGATGATGATGATGATGATGATGATGGGTTTTGAAGAAGACCATACATACATCAGGGACATGGTGCTTTGCTGTGCAGGTGAATTGGATTTGAATGAGGTGGGGGTGCTGTGCTAAGTCAGCAGTCTTATTTTCTCCTCCAGAGCCATCTGGTCCAGTGGCCAGATATGGATCAAGATGACTGGAGATGGACCAGGTTGCAAACCATCAGGGCCAAGTGACTTGTTCAAGGTCATTCAGCTAGTGTCAAGTGTCTAAGTCAGCTCTAACTCCTTCAGACTCCAGGGTTGGTGCTCTAGTCACTGCAATACCTAGCTACCTGAGAAGATGCCCTTCAACTTTGCAATGGCTGAACAAAGAATGGTATGTGAATGCAACAGATTACTATTGTTCTATAAGAAATCAAGAAATCATACATGACTTACATGAACTGATTCTGAGTGAAGTTAGCAGAACCAAGAGAACACTGTAGACATTAACAACAACATTATGTGATGATCAACTATGATAGACTTAGTGCTCTCTTCAGCAGTATGACAATCAAAGTTAATTCTAAAGGACTTCTGATGGAAATTACCATGCACATCCAGAGAAAGAATTATAGAGTCTGAATGCAGACTAATTTCCATTTACAATTTTTTTGTCCTCCCTTGGTTTTTTGGTTCCATTTTATTGCTTTTGTTCTGATTCTTCTTTCACAATATGATTTATATGGAAATATGTTTAACATAGTTATATATATTTAAATTATATCATATTTCTCACTTTCAAGGGAAGTGGAGAGGGTATGGAAGGAAGGAGAAAATGTGAAACTCAAAATCATATGAAAAAATGAATTTTGAAAACTATCTTTGCTTGTAGTTAGGATCATAAATAAATAAATTAAATTGGGGGGGGGTTTATGCAAGGCAATGGGGTTAAGTGACTTGCCTAAGGTCACACCCATAGGTAATTATTAAGTGTCTGAGACTGGTTTGAACTGATGTTCTCCTGACTCCAGGTCTGGTGCTCTTTCTACTACACCACCTAGCTGCCTCTGAATTTTTTTTAAAGAGAGAGTTTCTTTTGCTTTTCACTGAATAATGTGTTTTTAACTCAACATGTGTTGAGGTTCTTTTATTGGTCACTCATTTGCTTCAATAATTTTATATTATGTTTGTATATTCTCATATGTATATGTAGAAATATAGATATATAGATCAAATACTGATATTTTGCTAATATCAACTGAAAGCATTTATAAAACATGCATATAGTTTTCACTTATAATTGTATAATATTTTTAATCCCATACAATAATTTTTTTTTTAGTTTAGGCATTTGTTTTTTATTGTTTTTGCAAGGCAATGGGGTTAAGTGACTTGTCCAAGGCCACACAGCTAGGCAATTATTAAGTGTCTGAGGGCAGATTTGAACTCAGGTACTCCTGACTCCAGGGCCAGTGCTCTATCCACTGAGCCACCTAGCCGCCGAATCCCAGACAATATTCAGAATCCTATTCAAATTATCTGGAAGGTGCAAATTAAGCCAACACATGTACTGTCTTTTTAGAACTTCAAGGAAATAAGTTTTACTTTTGTAAGATTTGTCCTCTACACACCTGTAAAATGATCTAAATTATCACTAGGTCTGCTTTGACTTCCTCTTAAGTAGGTGATCCTAAAATGGAATTCTTTGAAAGGAATTGAAATTCAAGGATTGAATCAACTCTTTAAGTGGGCAGAGCAAGGACAGAAAGTAACCACATATTATAAAAGGTTTTGAAGTGCACTTGAAATACATTGAAAATAAATGCATCATGACTAGAATGAACAAATTTCTTGAGCCTTGTACTGTTTCAAAATACTTGGAAAAATATTTCAATGAGAGAATGGAAGCTATGATTTATTGTCTTAATTGCATATAAAATATTTTCTATACTACTTTCCAAGCTGTTAAGAACCAATTTCCTAATATAGGTGATATTTGAAATAGTATTCCAATATGCACATAAACAAAGAAGTTTGATTTCCAGGAGGAAAATGCTGAAAATCATATCATCTATTCGACCCTTGCTTTTATTTTTTCCCTTTGTCAAATAATAAAATTTCTCCTTTGCTTTTTAAATGTTTTATTAATTGGTTTTGTTTGTCTTCCCTGTATCTAACCTCTGGTTCAATTGTTCTAATGATGGGCAAGGGCATCACAGACATAGCTAGCTACACAGAAGGTAAAGGGGCAGGCTCCATCTATGTTTACAGACTGTACTATAGGTCCTAACAGTGTTATAATTCAACTCAATAAACTATGATTTAAGTACATGCTACAGATAACTCTAGCAAAATAGCATGGAGCTACTTGGACATCTCAGTGTTTAGATAATCTGGGGTTAAGGTCCTGCCTCCTTCTGATTATAAAACCCCAGGCAACTCACATGACTTCTGGTGTACCTAAGACTTTAAGTTTCAGAATTTGAGTATTTCCTTATGCTTTATGCTGATACAATCGCAAATCCAGTCAAATCAATGAATCATCTTAGGTGTTGAGGAAAGATCTAATACCAATCCAACTCCCAAGGAAATAGGGTGGGGGAGATAAAGGGGGAATTCATAATAATTTTGATATTAGGCAACATATGATATGTCCCAAAGGAGAAATATAGATTGCCATGAAGTTATGAGTCAAGAAATATTTTATGTACTATCTATCATATGAATTGTCTTTTGAAAGAAGAGAATGAATTCAAACAACAGATAAGGGGACAAGGGGACAGTTTAGACTTGAAAGAACAAAGTTATGAAGTTAGAGTAGAATGGGACAAAGTTCAGGGACAGAGAATAATTCACTGGGTCTAGAATATAGGTAAATAAATATAAAACAGCGAAAAATTAATTATAAAATATTGGGAATTCCAATAATTTGCAGTGGGGAACAAAAAAGGTTTTGTGTCAGAGGCAGAACTTTGCCTCTGTGACTGGAAAGTGACTGGAAAGGTAGTAGTTGCATCAACAGACACAGAGAACCTAGATGAATGAGTGGCTTTCAAGAAAAGTTAAGGGAAAAACTCAATTTGGCACATATTGAATTTAAGCAGCCAAGGAGTTATCCAAAACAGCAAACAGCTGGAAATGTGAAACTGCATCTTTCAGGAGAGGTTGTAAGTATGGATAAATATGTGACTGCTATCTTCATAAGGATGATATTTGAAGTATGAGAGTAGAGTACTTAGAAACATCAATTGAGATAATATATAGATTTAAAAAAGGAAAGGGACCAAAGCATAACCTTGATCAGACTCATATTTAAGTGATTGAGAGAGAAGGATAGGAACTATTCAAGGTGACATAAAATAAATCATGAGAGTTTTAGGTGGAAAACATTAAACTGAATGGAGAAAAGGAAAAAATGATCAATGTTATATTTTTAAAATAACTTTTTTGGTTGTGTAATGAATAAAATATGTTAACTAGTATTACAACTGAAATTAAAATATTTTCCAACATGAAATAATATAACATTATTTATCTCGAATAAGAAAAATGAAACAATTTGTAATGGGCTTAAAGGTATAACTAACTTATGGGATAGGAAATATATCTTACTATTATTTAGGAATATAGGTAACCCCACCAAAATCCTTTAATTTTATGATCATTTTTATTTTTATGCAGTCATCTAATGGCATTTATGATAAGGAAATAATTCTCTGTGAGTATTTTGCTTTCTCATTAATTTATATGACAGACAATTTTAGTTCACAAAATCAATCAATGTCCAAAAACTTAATGTATTATCCATATATATTCCTAAAATAACTTCTTGCCTGTTTAATTGCTATTCAGATTGAGAGGAAACTGTTTTCCTTCGAGTCACTGGTCACTTTTATAACTTAATTTGGTATTCATGCTCTTACTATATTTACAGTTGTTAACCTCAGAGCCAGGAAGAATTATGCTCTTCTCCTCTTTGACACATATTGACTGAGTTCTCCTGGACAAATTCTTTAATCTCCCAGTCTTCTAAGAGAATCATTAAGATTAGAAAGTATGATTTTCATTGGTAGAGAAACTTTCCACATCTGCAAATTCCTATAACCACGAAATCCATGCTGTCTGTACCTAGAACAGGATTTTACTTAGTAATACTATATGAAGTCTTTCCTTTGAAACAATCAGATTGATTCTTTTTTTAAAAAAAAATCCATTTACAGTTAATTGACTCTGTCCTACTATGTCATGATTCTTTGTCACTAAACTTAGTTCAGAAATTCAACTATCTTTCAATGAATTCAGTTTGAAATCCAGTTGACATATTTTTGTGTCAAGGAATGTTGTTACCCTTGAAGCATGTAGTTGGATAGCAGGAAATCTGTTCTGGTATTTTTACACCACAAGCTATTCTTCAAGGATGTCTAGTTTTTCTACCCAAAGAAGTCTGTTATACCATATCTCACTTTGTAGAGGACTCAAACAATGAACATTCCTTAGTCACAGGATGTAAGGAAGGAATTGTTCCCCATCCCCATGATGCTGTCTACTCTGTAAACAATTATATTGTTTTCCCCTACCTCCCAACTCTGTTCTTGTTCTCTTGAAGGCTAGTAATTCCTAACTTAAGGTCATTGAGAGAGATCACCAACCCATTTGTAAAAATTACTACTAGTCTAACTAACAAAATGATTATGCCCAGATCGTTGACTCTGTTTACCTTAATCTCAAATTTAATATGTTTTAAAGGTACAAGATGAGAAGCCATTTTAAAAAGGGCTTTGGATTAGAAGTTAGCTATGAAGATTTAGTTCCAAATCCTATCTTAGATACCAACTGTGTGGTTCTGGGGAAGTCAATGATCTTCTCTATACCACAGTTTATTTTTAACATAAAATGAAGGATTTGGACTCAATTGTCTCTAAGATTCCTTTCATCTCTATATTCCTGTTGTGGAAACCTCTTAGATGGGCTCTCTTGAAAATCTAGGTAGATTCTTTCCCATCAATACGTTTGCTTGACTGTTGGTCAAATAAAATGAGAAACCAAAATGAAAGGAAAAAAAATTTATTATGTATTTAGTAAGAATGTTTCCTGGCATAAGCAGCAGTATAGGTTGATTTAATGTAGCTTTTAAAGGCTCAAATAAAGTACATTACTTGGCAGAAAAGAAATGGTAAAAGGGTATAAGCCTTAAGGTCATTAGATTTGTTTAAAGTCAGATTTATTCCTGTAGGAAATACATTTTCTGAGATTAGTCTTATCAGAATGCTCTGTGTTGATGAGAAATATTTAATATGGTAGATGTCTCCTTTCAAAACTGAATCTTAGGAACAGAAGGTAATAGAAAATTGATGATCCACTTTTTACTAATAAGGAGGTAAGTAAAATACAAATCCCATATTTTGTGGCTGGAGAAAAATAATTTAAAAATGTTTGCTTCAAAATAGATGAATCACAATACAAAGTGAAGGTATTCATTTCTTTAGTATTAAACTACTTCCTCCAAAGACTTTATTGACAAAGGACAATATATTTAAAAGGCATAAATTGTTATAGGGTTATAGCAAATTAGTTGTGAAAAATATCTCAGGAGGTTTTTTTTTTTGTTTATTTGTTTTTAGTTTATCCAAAGTTTGAATACACCTAGATGATAACTCTAAATTACAAAATACTTTTAGTTTTCTAAGCCCTTTTCCCACAAATATTGGATGGGGTATATAATACACATATTACTGATTCCATTTATAAGAAATAAATTGAAGAACAGAAAGGTTAAATTACTTACCTATCATAATGCCAGGCTAGTAAATATAAGAATGATAATTCAAATCCAAGTTTCCTGGCTGTAACTGAAGCCCTCTTTCAACTCTGATATATTTTCCTCTACATTTTTTTAAGGCAATGGGTTTAAGTGACTTGCCCAAGATCACACAGCTAGGTAATTATTAAGTGTCCTAACTCCAGACCAGTGCTCTATCCATTGTGTCACCTAGCTGCCCTGTTTTCTCTACAGTAAAATAAAAAGGATACTGTAGACTTAAACAGTCATTCATTCAACCAACAATATGAGAGAATAAATCTAACCCTATCTCACCTAATAGATTCATAGACTAGTTATAATATTGAGAGCTTAATGTGCCAGGCATTGTGATAAGCACTAGATTTGCAAGAACAAGTTTAAAGAAACTTGGAGAAAGTTCTTACATTCCCATGAGGAGAACAATGCATACAAGGATATTAGAAAAGAAAGGTGATAAGAAGAAAGATGGAGAGGGCTAATAAAATGATTGAGATAGCTGATTGATTGCTGTCCTTTATAATTAAAGAAAATCATGACATCAAATGAATGACCACATGACATGCACATTTTGTTGATTTTGGTGACAATGCTGTGTAAAGACATCTTTCTCAATACCTTTTCCAGAACCATTATCTCCCCATGGCTTGATTTAATAGGAAATAGGATTTCTGGAGATGACTTAGATGCTGTTGGTCTTATGTATGTGAGTCTCTCTCATATAAGTAAGGCATCATGGCACTCAAGAAATGCCTGGTAAAATGCTTTTATATGATTTATTGGAAACATGGCAAATCTGAACCTGTCTTTCTATGATCTAATCATCTGTATACTCCACACTCTCTCCAGTACCCAAAGACTTTGGTATCCTGGAATCTGCCTGGTGGGTCATGGGAATAATGCTACCAGATCACTAATCAGCATCATTTATGACCAGAACTATGAAAACATCTAATTGTCTTCAATTTTTGGTCTTGATTACTGAAACATGTAGAGAGTAAGGAGTAGGACTAAGAGTGAAGAAGTAAGGATGGCATGCTCTGATCTGTAGTTGAAAAGTAAATTTACTCAGAGCTAAATTATTCTTGTCTTCAAAGTTTTGGTGATAATATCTGTATTTCAGGATTGTTTTGAATATCAAAGAGATTATACGAAGTCCATGCCATTCAAAGACATTAGCCATATCCCATCTTTTTGAATGCCATCCATTAACATACAAGGAACCATCCTACCTAGTTTCTTCAGAGTTCAACAGCTGCCACCCAATTTCCATTATCCACAGTGTCATCATCATTGCACTTGATGTCAGAGAAAGAAAGAATGTGTTGAATGAATCCTCAGCAAACTTGTGTGGTAAATATATTACATTATATTCATTTATATTTCTACTCTTTTCTGCAATTAAAATTACTTAAAATACACTATTTATTTTAATGTCCAAGAAAATAATAAGTAAAGATAATTTCATTTTATAACTGCCAAAATTCTTGTTCAGTCTTGTTCTATTAAGTTTCTTTTCTCAATGAAATGTTGAAACATCCTGTTTTTTCAAGATAAAAAGCACTTATCACCATGGGTAGATTTAAATATACAATGGAGCGAAAAGAAACTCTTTAGAAAGACATATCTCATTCATTTGGGATTGGCTAGTTGCTAATTTCTACATGAATTCTGCTTCCTAGGATATTCAACATTAATGCTTTTGCATGTATTTTGTACTACAGACAAACTAGACTGCATTTCTCTATTCCCATCCTTTGTGCTTCCACCCCACCCCTGACCAGCCCCCCAACACACACACACACACACACACACACACACACACACACACACACACACACACAGAAATACACCAGCACAGAAAAGGAAAAAAGAAATCTGTCAGACAACATGCTGTCTCAGTAAAAAGGTTTGGTGAAGGATAGGATGCATAATCTTAGTTAAAATGAAGTTTGTGGATAATAAATAGATTTCAATTATTCATGCCCTTTAGATAATGTATAGTTCACCATATAGTTTACCATAATAAAATACTATTACCAATTCTATTTTATAGAATTAATTTGCAGGACATTTTATAATATAAATTTTATTTTTGTTCATACATATATACCTCTAACCCTATAGAGAAAGCTTAACTATATGAAAAAATATATGATTAAACATCCTCATTAACAAATACTTAAAATTAATGCTGTTAAACTGAAATAAAATTTTTAAAGCAAGATCAATACTATCTTGCCCAAGCTGCAAACTTTACTGTATGTCCCCCACCCTCCATCACTTTACTGTATTTATGCAAAGTCCTTTGAGTGTTAAACTGCTTTCTCTGCAGTCTAGTTGCTTGTTATAAAACCTATTTTCTCTCAGTACTTTGACAGCACATCAACCAACAAATCTCGGTAGTGACAAACTCTAATGATTGAAGCCCATATCTTGATTTCTCCCAGTATCTCAATACATTTCTGATTCAATACTGACTTTACTGTTATTAGCTCATCCTGCCTTTTACTGTCTCCTTTCATCCATCACACATAAACTGCATGTCAAGACCATAATCATTTGAACCAAGTGAAGGTGGATTTAGGGAAGACAGAATGAAAGACGAGCTTTAACTTTCAAAATGTCCATGATGTACGTATATTGCCATAAATTTATTTATAATAGTTTACAACCAAAAAAAATTAGCAACCCAAAATGTACTTGGCTAATTGTAAACAGAAAAATATGTAACAAAAATATTTTATTTAACAAATATCTTCCACATCTTTGCTTGATTGTCTATTCTTACTGACATTTGAAAACAAGTTGACTATATACTATGTAATCTGCCAATGACATTCCCTTTGTACTGCAGTCAGAGGTAGACTGTACAGAATTGTCAGCAATAGAGTAGGTAACAGACTTACTTCAGTAATATGAAATAAGATAAGATAGAGAACATGAGTCATGTTAATTGGAGAGAAAATTTTAATGAAACACAAGGATGGACTTTCTTGTCCCATGGGGAGATGCTTTGAAAATTCTTTTCCTTGTTGTTTATGAGGATGGTAACTGCCATGGCCAAAGTATGAGCAGCTCAGTTTAGAGGACAGGAAACTCCATATGTCATCTAGATGTACAATGTATAACATTTTTACTCATTTAAATATATGTTACATGGTTGTGGTTCTAATTGACAGTCTATCAATCTAGGTGATAGCTTGAAGTTTTAATATCAATCAGAATATAACTGGGAAAAAAACTCCAGAAAAATGATAATAGTAATAACAACTATTTATATTGTGCTTCAAAGTTAACAAAGTTCTTTTATGTCCATCATCTCATTTAAGTAGGTGAAATAGGAATAAATATTGTTACACACACACACACACACACACACACACACTCTCACAACTTCAAAAATGGGCAAAGAGGTTGAAAGATGCTAGACAACTTGGTTATGGTCACATAGCTAGTATTGAATGTGTGATCATGTGATCCCAGATCTAGAAGTGTTAGAGATCTCAAAGGTCATCTAGTCCAAGCCACTTATTTTATTGACTACCTACAGAGAGCAAAGGGAATGACTAAGGCCATTTAAGTAATAAGTATCAGAGATAAAATTTAAAGGTAAGTATTCTGACTCTAGGCTAGTGTTCAAACCTAGGTATTCATACCTTCAAGTGATATACACTATGCTAAGCTGTCTCTTAAAAAGGCAAAATTAGAGCACTAGATTTTTCAGATGAATCTTTTTAATAGGGGCTGAAATTCACCAATCAATAGAAATTAAGACCTGTAAATCATTTCAAAGCATTTATTAGGTAGCCATGCGTTCATAGTACTAGTTGTGGAAGGCAAAATGAATTTATCTGAAATTATATTATCATTATGCTCCCTGAGGTTGACAATCTATTTCAATCTTGAAATTTCTTTAAGTGAAAATGAAATAAAAATGAATATGAGGAAAGCTATATTTCCTTGAGTCTTCTTTTTTTTTGTCACAGGGAAGATGGTGCACAAAGCAATAAAAATTAATACTTGTCTCTAGGTACTTAAAGTACACCAGCTAGCAAAATTAGAAAAGGTTTGCTGGTAATTTTGACAACCAGAAGATAGAATCAAGATGATAGAGTAAAGGCAGTGACTTGCTTCTTTTCTTCCTAAAATCCTTCAATACCTTTAAATAATAACCCTAAGCAAGTGCTAGAGCAATAGACCCCACAAAAAGATAGAGAAAAATAATTTCCAGTCCAATATAGAAGATTGGCAGGAAATTTGATCTGTTGCACCAGGATAAAAAAATAGCTCAGTCCTGTTCAGATCATGCCAATGCATCCTCAACCCCAGTAAACCAGGATCAGGCTTAAGGAGTCATTAAACTAGAGTCAACTGCTATTTCTAGAGTTCTCAGGCTATATATAGATGGTAAGGGGAATCAAACAACTGGTCAAAAGGAGATTACAGTGCTGCCTTTGCAAGTCCTAAGGCAGAACTCTGTTGCTTTGTCTGTTCCTGGATCCAGGTGACCCTCCTGGGCAGCAGTTCGAGAGTGAGAAGGAGTACTAGCACATTAGACCTCATGGGAACAGGGACCTCCCTCACAGTTCTAGGTCTGAAAAGAGTGTTTGTGGTCACACATAGTCCAGAAACCAGGCCAGGAGAGGAGTAAATACATCTTTTTAGATCATACCACCTAGAAGAACTGAAGTCTTATAGTGAAAACAGCTGATTAAAACCCCTGAAGCTTGAAACAGTGTGCTCTGAAGCAGAGACTTACTTTAATGGAATTAATATCAATTAGAGGCTAGTAAAATTAGCAAAAAGAATTATCACCAGAGAAAATTACTATGATGATAAGGAAAATAAAAATACACATTCAGAAGAAAACAAAAATCAAAGTCCCTACATCCAAAAACTCCAAAAAATATGAATGGGTCTTAAGGCAGTGAAGAGTTAAAAAGTACTTTGAAAATGAAATAAGAGAGGTAGAAGAAAAAGGAGAAGATAAAGAGTTATGTAAGAAGATCATGAAAAATAAATCAAGGACCTGGTAAAGAAATACAAGGACAAAGGAAAAAAAACCCTGAAGGAAATAACACCTTAAAAATACTTTCCTGAACCATTTAAGAAGTACAAAGAGCAAGTGAGGGGAAGAATGCCTTAAAATGTTTGGTCAAATGGAACAAAAAGCTCCCTGAAGAAAATAATTGCTTATAGATTTGAACTGAGCAAATGGAAGCTAACGATTTCATGAGAAATCAAGAAAAAACAAATTAAAACCAAAAGAATGAAAACAGAAGGCAATGTGAAATATCTCATTGAAATATCAACTGAATGGGAAAATAGATCCAGGAGAAATGATTTAAAATTATTGGATTACCTAAAAGTCATGAAGAAAAAAAAAGCCTAAATAATAACTTTCAAGAAATTGTCAAGGAAAACTTTCTTGATATATTTGAACAAAGGGTAAAATAGAAATTGAAAGAATACACATTTAGATATAAAATCAATATTATAAGCAAATTAGAAGATCAAAGACTAGTTTCCCTGTCAGATCTATGGAAAAGGAAGCAGTTTATGACTAAAGAAGAGATGGAGAACATCACTAAAAACAAACTAGATGATTTCAATTATATTAAATTAAAATGCTTTTGTACAGACAAAACCACTGTAACCAAGATCAAAAGAAATATAGTATACTGGGAAACAATCTTTGCAACTAATGTTTTTGACAAAGGACTCCTTTCTAAAATATACAGAGAACGGAGTAATATTTTAAAAAAAAAGCCATTCCTCAATTGATAAATGATCAAAGGATATGCAAAGACAATTTACAGATGAGATCAAAGCAATACACAGTCATATGAAAAATTGCTCTAAATCATTACTTATTAGAGAAATGCAAATTAAAGCTTCTCTGAGTTATTACCTCACACCTCTAAGACTGGCCAATATGACCAGAAAGGATAATGATCATTGTTGGAAGGGTTGTAGGAAGTCTGGGACACTATTACATTGTTGGTGGAGTTGTGAGCTCATCCAACCTTTATGGAGAGAAATTTGGAACTATGTCAAAGGGCAACAAAAATGTGCATAGCCCTTGATCCAACAATACAACTACTGGGTCTATACTCTGCAGAGATGATGAAAAAGGGTAAAAACATCACTGGTACAAAAATATTCATGGCATCCCTGTTTGTGGTAGAAAAGAATTGGAAATTAAGTAAATGTCCTTCAATTGGCAAATGGCTTAGCAAACTGTGTTATATGTATACCATGGAACACTATTGTTCTATTAGAAACTAGGAGGGATGGGAATTCAGGGAAGCCTGGAGGAATTTGCATGAACTGATGCTGAGTGAGATGAGCAGAACCAGAACAACACTGTACACCCTAACAGTAACATGGGGGCTATGATCAACCTTGTTGGACTTACTCATTCCATCAGTGCAACAATCAGGGACAATTTGGGGCTCTCCACAATGGAGAATACCATCTGTATCCAAAGAAACAACTGTTGAGTTTGAACAAAGACCCAAGGACTATTACCTTAAATTTAGAAAAAAAAAAACTGATATCTTATTGTCTGATCTTGAAATGTACTTTATACTAAATACTTGCTTATACTTTATGTTTCTTTCTTAAAGATATGGTTTCTCTCTGATCACACTCAATTTGGATCAATATATGCCATGGAAATAATTTAAAGACTGACAAATTGCATTCTTTAGTGGGGGGGAAGTAAGATTAGGGGAAAAATTGTAAAACTGAAAATAAATAGAATCTTTATTTTTTAAAAAAGAATCCACAGATCATCTCCTGAAAAAAATTCCCAAAATGAATATTCCCAGGAATATTATGAACAAATTTCAAAATTCCCAGGTAAAGGAGAAAATATTTCAAGATTCCAGAAAGAAAAAATTCAAGTATTGTGAAGGTAGTCAATATAAAACAGCATCTAGATTGAAGGATCATAACACAACATCTATTTGCTTCTATATAAAAATATCACAGGACTTTGAATATTTTCATATTCAGGAGTGGGGGAAAGCATGTATTTCAGCCAAGAATTAACTATCTAGGAAAATTCACCATATATTTTCAGTGGAACAAAATGGACAGTCACTGAAATAGGAGACTTAAACTTTCTTTATGAAAATACCAGAGTTGAACTGGAAAATTTACTGTTAAATAAAAGCCACAAGAGAAGCATAAAAAAGATAAACAACTGGAAAATCATAAATGATTTAATAAGTTTAAACTTTGTGTTTCTGTATGGGAATATGATATTTTTATGGTTTTTACAAGGCAATGGGGTTAAGTGATTTGCTCAGTCACACAACTAAATAATTATTAAGTGTCTGAGACCAGATTTGAACTCATGTCCTCCTGACTCCAGGGTTGGTGCTCTATCCACTGTACCACCTAGCTACCCCAAATATGGTAGTTAACTCATGAGGAATTGCTCTCTATTAGAGCAGTAAAAGGAGGTTATATATAGAGAAGGCACAGCAAGTAGTTAGTTGAATATGAAAGGACATCTAAAAAAATAATTAAGAGTTGAGAGAGGAATTTACTGGGGGGGGAAAGGGAGAAGTAGAAATGAGTAAATTATCTCACTAATAGAGGAAAGATAAAGCCTTTACAAAGAAGTGGAAGTATGGGAGGTGAGAAGGAGTGAGTGAAATTAATTCCCATCAGAATTTTCTCAAAGAGGAAATAATTTACACACTCCATTGACTATAGAAATCTGTCTTATTTTATAGGAAAACAGGAGGAACAGAGATAAAACGGGTACTTACAGAAGGGAGAACAGATTCAGGGAAGAGTTAGTTAAAACTAAACATTTTTGAGGAAGGACAAGATGAAAGAAAAGAGAGAGAATAAAATAATTGGAGAGAAATGAGATGGAGGGAAATACACATAGCAATACTAACTGGAAAATATTTGAAGCAAATTTCTCTTACAGAGGACTTAGTTCCCAGATATATAGGAAACTGAAATAAATTTGCTAAAATAAGAACCATTCCCTAATTGATAAATGCTCAAAAATATCAATAGTTTTCAGATAAAGTAATAATCAAAGCTATCCATATTCATAAGAAATCTGTTCTAATCTAGAATTGATTATAAAATTCTAGTTAATACAACATTGAAGTACCACCTATACTATCAGATTTTTAAATAGAAAAGAAAAATGAAAAATGTTGGAGGGGATGTGAGAAAAATGAAACATCAGTGTCTTGTTAACGGAGCTGTGAATTGATTCCACGTTTCTAAGGAGCAATTTGGAACCACGCTCAAAATGCTATAAAACCATGCATATACTTTGACCTAATTGATACCATTATTAGAACTAAATCTCAAAAGATATAGAAAACCTAAAAATGAAATGGACCTTTATGTATAATAATATTCATAGCAATTCTTTTGGTGGCAAAGACTTAGAGATTGAGAAGATGTTCATCAATTGGAGAATGGGTGAACAAACTGTGTTACATGATTTTGTTTTTCTTTTATTAAAAATTTATTTATTTATTTGTAGATTACTACAACAGTCCTGCTGCAAAAGTAAACATAATTCCTCCTCCCTCCACAAAGACAGAAACTGCACAAAAATAAAGCAAGAGAAAAAGAAAAAAATTGTGCTTCAGTCTGTGTTCAGATCATATTCTTTATCATAAGTCCATCAGAGAAGTTGCTTCAATATTTTTTCCCACAGTTACTATTTCTAACTGTAATGCCCTCTATTTATTTCTCCCTACTCCCATTTATTCTATTCTTTCTCTCCTTTCACATTGTCCCTCCTCAAAAGTCTGTTGTGGGGCAGCAGGTGGCAAAGTGGACAGGTCCCCAGCCCTAGATCCAGGAAGATCTGAGCCCAAATCTGGCAATAGAGACCAAACAACCACCTAACCATGTGACCCTGGGCAATTCACCCAGTCCCTCTGCCTTACAAAAAAAAAATAGTGTGTTGTATGTGACTACCCTCTCCCATCATCTTCCCTCTCTTCCATCACTAATATGCCCTCTCACCCCCAACCCCTTTCTCCTGTCCTTTTCCACTCCTTTTTCCTCTAGGGTAGGATAGTTTTTTATCCCCTATTGAGAGTGAATGCTTCCTCTCTCACCCATTTCCAGTGAGAATGAAGACTCACTCATTTCCCCTCACCTTCACATCTATAGCCTATATCAAATTGTTTGCCTTCTGAATATTGGGGGGGGGGGGCAGGGAGAAAAGAAAAGAATTTTGGAACACATTTTTAAAAATGAATAGCAAAATTGTTTTTACACATATCTGAGGGAAAATAAAATACTAAACAAGAAAAAAAGAAAAAATGAAAGACAATAAACAATAAGCAGCTTGATTTTGCAAAACCTAGAAAGACTTACACAAACTGAAGCAAAGAGTTGTGAGCACAGTTAGAAGAATATTATATCCAGGGGTGGCTAGGTGGCATAGTGGATAAAGCACCGGCCCTGGAGTACCTGGGTTCAAATCTGGTCTCAGACACTTAATAATTACCTAGCTATGTGGCCTTAGGCAAGCCACTTAACCCCGTTTACCTTGCAATAAAAAAGAAAAAAAGAAAAATATTATATCCAGTAGTAACAGCATTGTATGATAATCAATCATAAATTACATATTTTCTCTCTGCAAAACAATGATCTAGGACATTTTTAAAAGTAGTTAGGATGAAAAACAATAACCATCTTCAGATAAAGAACTAATGGAATCTGATGCAGATCAAAGTAAAATATTTTTCACTTTTTTTATTCTTTGCATGTTTTTCTTTTGGAGGCATAACTAGGGAATCTGTGTTTGATTAATAGCAAAATATATTGGTACAAATGCACCTGAATAACCTTTATAAAATTTCTTACTGCCTCAGAGAGAAAGGAAGAGGAGGGAAGAATTTGGTACTCAAAACCTTTTAAAAACAAATATTAAAAATTGTTTTACATGTAATTTGGGAAAAGCAATAAAGTTATTTAAAAAATTTTAACAAGCACTTCTCCAAAGGAAATATATATATATACATATATATATATATATATATATTTATATGTATATATAAGCATAACTTTTAAAGTTTAATATGCATTATTAATTTTCATAGTTTAAAGTAAATCTTTGAAGTATACCCTATGGACTCTTGATCTTGCCACTCACATTATACAGATTCTTGGGATGTCTATGGACTAAAATATTAAATTTTCAAATCAATAATCTAGAAATATTTTCAATTTCTGACATAATTAATGAGCAAGTTAGAAGCTTGATTAACATCTCCATCTTTTTTATGGATATTTTATGCCATGTAGAAAGGCACATTGATTATTTTCCTTATCAGCTATTTCAATATTTGCATAATCTTTCATGTAATTTCCAATGCTCAACCTTGGAGTTCTGGGAATATGTATTGGTTCTTGCACATTAAATTTAATTTCTTAGTATTGGGATATATATAGTGAGGAAACCATTTCAGATATTCTAGAATTACAGGAAATCAAATGCAAACAAGTTTTGGTTTCTTTGTGGGTTTTGTCTGGAAGAGATGGGGATTGAAATGTGAGCACTTTAAGGAAGAAGAATGAGAAATATGATTGTGCTGTTATTAATATCAATATTCCAATGAATGAATGGCCTCAAACAGACTTTCTAATGACCAGGAAAATATTCATCACCTTTGCAAAGATTCAAATGATCTAGTCTATGAATATTTATAGATGCATATTTGTGTCAAGCCTCATTAAAACAATTTGAGAAACATAAGAGTAGGAGTTATCACACTTCCAAACTTTCCTCTACAGAGCAACCACTCTGTTCTAACATAAAATTGATTTTAAAATATTACTCAAAATTCTAGTCAACCTTTTCTTAATGAGAGGCAAAGAAACAAAGAAAGAGTGGTCATTTTGGTAAAAATTCTCTGGCATAGAGATTGTGGCTTAAAAAGTGGTAGCAATATGAAGCATAATAAAATTATTTCTTCTTTTAATTGTACTTTTTGAAATAAGGTTAGTAAAGAAGAGATGGTAAATATATATATATATTTTCATTTGCATATTGGCCCTTTAGGTGCTGTATTTTGAAGAGAACTTGCCTTCAAACCTGGGCCAGTCTCAACCTCTCCAGAAGTTTCCTTATATATAAAAGGAGTAGTAGAATAAAATGATTTCTAGGGCTCCTTCAAGTTCTAAATCTCATCATAGGAGGTCAGCTCTACTCTTCAGTTCAGTGATAGTCTGAACTTGAAACTCTTGATATTAATAGACAATCAGTTCAAAAGAGACATTGTCCTTGGTCACTATTATGTTAGCCATTTGTAAGAATAAAGCTAAACTGAATCCCAGAATCCATCTAGTCCTCATTTTATAGATGAGGAAATGTGACTCTCCAAAACTAGAGATCTTTCTAGGATACAGCTCTGATAAGTCTTCTAAAGATTTCTCATTATACCAAAATTATGATTTATCCCTTTATATACCGCTCTTCCCTTACTTATATTAGAATGTCTATGTAAAGCATCTACTTATTGAGATAATATTTGTCACCCAAAGAGGAAAATATGCTATTATCAAGGATGTAGTTTTGGTAGCTAGGTGAAGCTCATGGTTGAATGTATATTCATGATAAGAGAACTTATGGAAACATTACTGTCTTCAAAAGTAGTTTTGTCCCTGTGAGCTATTGTACCAGATGTATCTTCCTCTGTTCAACTGTCAGAACATGCTGTACCTCTCATATCATTGTCAAGTCCTATTGAACTTTCAATATCCAAATTGGACTGTCCTTGAGGACAAAGTCTGCCTATTTATCTTTGTATCATTCTCAATGATTAACTAGATGTTTATATTGCATATATTTGGCATTCAGTAAGTGGTTTTCTAATGAATGAATGAACACATATTTTATAGAATACATATTTTTCCCATATTGTCCCTGGAGTACGTAATTAATGCATGGTGGCATACTTAGTTGATGGCACCTCTTAAGACATCATCATCCCAATAATCTGGGTAAGTGATTACTATTACTGTCTTGAATCTCTTTTCTCCTGAAATACTTAACTCTATCCAAGTTCATATAGATAGATACATACATACATACACAAACACACATATGTACACACATATTTACAGTGACATAGCTTCCTACTTAACTCATAAAATTGGTAGCATCTGATGAAAAAAAAAGCTGCTCTCCAGCATACTTTAAGATGTTTGAGCTTCATATCCCATTTTTGACTTACTGACTCTTTTTTCCTAAATGACATTGTTCCTGTCTAAGACATAGTATATACTTCATCTCATCTTCTTCAGGGCAATTCTATAGTATTCATCTTTTCTTTCTCATTCAACCCTAATCTCTTCTTTTTTACCTCCTCTCTGATCTTCCCAGACCATTCATTTGTCAATTCAGCAAGCATTTATTGTTTTCTATATGTCAGAATCTTTGCTATAAAAAAGAAAAGAAAGCCAGTCCCTGCCTTCAAAGATTATCTATTCTAATAAGAGAAGAAAATTCTTAATGTAAAGTGAAAAAGTAAAGGGGAAGTGGGGGGGTGGGGGGCTAGGTGGTGCAGTAAGTAAAGCACTGGCCCTAGAGTCAGGAGTACCTGAGTTCAAATATGGCCTCATACACTTAATAATCACCCTGCTGTGTGGCCTTGGGCAAGACACTTAACCCCATTGTCTTGCAAAAACCTAAAAAAAAAAAAAAAGAAAAGAAAGTAGAGGGGAAGTTAGTACTCAGATTGGAGCATGATAATGAAAGTGTAGAGAGTGAGGAATACATTCTAAAGTGGAATAAAGCTATGATTGGTCTGAGCATCTTCCTGAAAATAGGATTCCAGGAAGAATCAGACAATCAGAGGAAGAGGCCAGAGAAGAGGTTCCTTCTAATACTTCACAAGTTGAGCAGGGAAATTAACTTACAGGGTGAAGATGATCTTGTGATATGTATAACAGATTAAGATCAAAATCAGGAATAAAGCCTGAAGAGGAAAAATCCCTCCTGTCTATGAACTAAGGAAAAGAGTACCAAAAACTTCACACCTTAAGATTATCACTTGCTTCTCAATTCTTTACATTCTAGTTTCTACAGATATTTTCTCTCAAAGACCACAGATCATTTAATCATCAAATAAAGTGTTTTTTTGTTCAGTCATCCACCTACTTCACTTTCACAGCATTTGTTGCTGTTTTACAGCTTCTTTTTTCAAGGTATTTGTGACTTCCAAGACACCATACATTTTCCCTGTTCAAAATTAGCTCTTTATCCATTTCCTTCATTAATTCAACTTTTTAATTTTTTTTTTTTTTACATTTCTCTCTCTGTGAATGATCTCTCTGGTGACTATAATTCCACACCATGGTTTCTACTGACCAAATTACATGGATGCCATGCTTATATTTTGCTCTCACCTTTCCTCTTACCTTTATATTCCTGTTTTTTCAACCTGCTACAAAGCAAGTGGTTCCTTCCCAAAAAGCCACACTTGGTTGACTCACCAATACTTTATAATCACTGGTTAAAATCAAGCTTATTACTGCTTGACTCATGTTACCTATTTCTTTCTAGCTTTATACTTTACTCTGGGTCACACTGCATTGGTCATTGTCTACCACTTATATCCCATACTTTGCTTTTTCTGAATATTTACTTATATTATTCCTTGTCCCTAGAATATATACTAATTTATCAACCTAACTCTTTTCAAGATGTAGAAATGACATTTTTTTAAAGTGTATAGATAGTGCATTTCCAAACTAGATGTTGAAAATAATAATGATACTGTTTTTGATCAACTTAATTTTGAGATTAGTATGTAAATGATGTAAAGGACTTGAACACATTAGGTATATTCATAGGATCATGGATGTTTTCTGGTGGGAATATGAATGGAAAAAATAGAATCACCAGGAAACATGAGTCAAGTATGGATTAGGATCAGTAACATAGAGTAGTACTAACCCCTATATCCCCTTTTGTCACTAAGGCCTAAATTTGTATTGATTGTATTTGATTCTTTTACTATGGAAAAAAAGGTTATTATATTTTCCTGTTTCCCCCCTTCTCATATTGCTTCTCCAATAAAATACTTCTAGAAAAATATGTCATTAAGTGATAAAATTTCAAGTTTCCTTTTTTCAAATTACATTTGGGAGAAATCTTGCAAAACTGAAACTTCCTTAAATATGGCATCAAACAAATAGTCACATAAACGCAGGATTGTATATATATATATATTGTATAATGCATCTAAGCTCAGATGTACTGTTAGAAATGAAATAATGGCATAATCTAGAACATGCTCATAAGAGATGTCATCTGGGAAGAATTTATAAAATAGTGGAAATAAAATCTGTTATCATTAGGAGACAAATTGATGATTTGTTAATGATGAAGCTTCATTACTCCTGACTGAATCTGATTTGTAACAAAAGCCCAGCTGCACATTGAATTATATATAATGCTAATGCTTAGCATTTACATACATATTACACTACAAACATTAATTAATACTCATGATAAATCTAAAGCAAAAGAAAATATCTCCCCATTTTCCAGATAAGAATACAAGAGAGAGCTATGAATTGATGAAATGAAGGTGTTAAAAAGAAAAGTGCCAACTTTAGAACTCTGAGTCATGTACACTTGGCTCATGGATTCAAAAACTTAAACAGATACCACTTAAAGGATTTACAAATTTTGTTATATTATCATAAATCTCTCTAAACTTCCCACCCTACTACTTCACTTTCCCTTACACAAATGAGGTATCCTCCATGATAATAAAATGAGCCACCATTCTGCTTAACATGCATTAGTTTAAAAAAAAAGAAAAGAAAAAAGAAAGAAAGAAAGAAAAAAGTGGAAAATGACATGCTCGAATAATTGGCAGAAACAAAGTTTTTAGTGCATCATTATAGTGACTGAATTATTGGTCCAACCTTTCTGGAAATCATTTTAGAACTGTGCCAGAAAAGTTTTAAAAATATGTATTCCCAAAAGCCCCAAAAGCTTCTCAAAAACTACTGGAACTTTGCATCAGAGAATAAATTCATCCAAGAACCTAAGTCAACTTCTTTTAAGTAAAAACAATTATTTCTTCACATATACTATGTCTTCATATGTCTGATACATATGATATATGGGTTGTATAATAGAGATTTCAAAATAGCAGTTCTATGCATTACCCTACATTATGATAATCTCTGATAAAAGAGATTATTTGAATGGGTTGCTACCTATATCCAAGTGATCCATCTCTCACCAAGTGGTCAGCCAAACCAATATGTATTAAGGAACAGATTAATGCAAAAAATCAAACAAACCAAAGAGTAAATAGGAAATTATTCATAGAAGTGAATAATTTTTTGAAAAATCAATAAAACAAAAATGAGATAGTTTTACTTCACTGACTTTAATCTTGCCAAGTCTAAAATAAAATGGCAAGAGTACCACAATCAGGAGAGAGAGAGATGAAGAAAGTTTCTAGCATTATGCATTAGAGGAACTGTTTACAACAGGTAAACACCTTTCAGAGGGAAGCAGAGAGAGAATGAAAGGGAGCCCAAACAAATCATATCATGTGGACTTAAGATGATGAAAAGAGGGGGCAGCTAGGTGGTGCAATGTATAGAATGCAGGCCTTGGGTCAGGAGGTCCTGAGTTCAAATTTGACTTCAGACACTTAATTGCCTAGCTGAGTGACCTTGAGCAAGTCACTCAACCCCATTGTCTTAAAAATAACAAACAAAAAAAAAACAATGAAAAGAAGGTAGCAAAGTAGATTACAGAAGCAATTAAATGGACCATATTACCATTAAAAAATACAACTAGCTTTCAAAGCACAGTAGTATTGGTCATATTGATGAGTTTTAAGAATAATAGTGAATTAGAATTGAGAACAAATTTTCTTGAAAGTTATCAAAATATTAGAAGTTTATTCCTAGGAACAGAAGGGAAAATTGCTATTTAGCCACCAGTCACAGGAAAAGTAATCAGATAAAAACAGAATTTAATTATCGATTTAATTATCTGTATAAGAGCATTAGACTAGATGAATAATAAGACTTCTAGTTATTTTCATGTTTTCCTCTATATACTACAAATAACAATATTTTGTTCATGAGAGTTCTGTTATCTTAATTAACAGGAGAGAATCAAATTAGTAGTTACCTAAACTTAAGAAGGTAGCAAATAAAGTTTGTTTTGGCTCTACCTTAGAGGAGCTTATGGATTAGTTTGTTGCCTCAGATTCGTGTTGGAAGCATAGTGATTACCACTACTAAACAGTGGGGAAAAACATTAGAACTTGGGTATCTATCAAACATTAGAACTTTGGTATCTATCAAATATTAACTAGTCTATCCCTCTCTTTGTAGAGATAAAGAAAATTAGGGTAAGAGAGGCTGTGACTTGTATTACATTACACAAGCAGCATGTATCACAATTAGGATTAAACATAAAGCCTCTAGCTTCAACTCTAGCCCTCTTAACATGTCCCTATGCTTGTTTGCATCCAAAGATGTTTCATTAATAGATCATTGAGATAAAAGAGTTGTGGTATTTACCATATTGGAATATACTAAAATAGAGCCAAAGGAGTATTTATAACAGAACAAAGGGCAGGTATAACTTGAAGAAATCAATCAAAAGTTTACTCCCACTAACTTCCTCCTTTCCTAACAAGTAACTTCTATCTACTGCTTTCTATTCTGAAACAGGAGACATCACTGCATATGTAGCCAGACTTTTCAGAAAACTGTTTTATCTGCCTTGGACTGAGAAAGGTTCAAAGTTGTTTCTTCAATCATTTTCTAGTAATGTTCAACTCTTTGTGACACCATCTGAAAGACGTTTTAATTTTTTTCTATTTATACATAAAAGCAATTTTAAACTTCATTTTTTTATTTTTGATTCCAAAAAATTTTTACAGATGAGGAAATTATGGTAAAAATAATTGAATGATTTGCCCAGATTCACACAACTAGTAAGTGTCTAAAGTCTGATTTGAACTCGGGAAGATGAATCTCCCTGACTCCAAGTTTCACACTCAATTCACTATACTATCTAGCTGCCCTAAAATGTTTTTAAAGCTTCTACATTTTGGGGCAGCTAGGTGGTACAGTGAATAGAGCACCAGTCCTGGAGTCAGGATAATCTAGGTTCAAATCAGGCCTCAGATACTTAATAATTACCTAGCTGTGTGGCCTTGGGCAAGTCACTAAACCCCGTTTGCCTTGCAACTTACCCCCCCAAAAAAAACTTCTACCTATTATAATAACACAGAAGAAATAGATGATCAAATAAAGTACTTCTAGAAAAATTACCATAGAATTCAGACCAGGAGTTCTTTTGCATGTAAATCTCTATTGTCAGCATGGCAAATGATTTCTACTCAGAGTCATTTAAACATTTCAATATCTTGAAGTCTCCCTTCAACATTCAAATATATAGAACTAGTTTTCCTTGTGCCCTTTTTTTCCACAGCCAAGTCTTCATGATAAGCATCTCTTTGACTTGGCTATAAGTTCAGGCCCTAATTTTCTTATCTTTAAAATAAAGGATTAATACCTTATGATATATTTAATTCAACTGTCATCTATTAAATGCCAACAATATGGTCCTGTTAGGTTAAGACAGTAACCTAATAAAGCAGTTAAGTATTGTGATGACAACTCAAAGGCTCAGAAAAGGTCTACATAGCATATTATTCTTGTATTGTATTATGAAAATACTTAGGGATTCTAACAGATGAAAGTAAGGAGGCAATGAAAGACAGACAAGAAAACAATATTTTGCAAGTGTCAAGAAATGTAAGGTAGTGATTGTATGAACAACTTGTAGTTTGCCCATAACAAAAAATACATAAAGGTGAATAATATGTAATAACACTAAAAAAGCAGAAGGGTGCTTTAAATAACAGTCAAAATTACAAATATGAATTTCTAAGACAGGAAAACTTGAGCACACAGTTTTTTTGGGACCAAGCAGCAAGCTCCAGCTATATAGAATAAATGCTAGTTGATAAAGGATATAGATCCAACAATTCTTTTTTTTTAACTTTTTGCAAGGCAAACGGGGTTAAGTGGCTTGCCCAAGGCCACACAGCTAGGTAATTATTAAGTGTCTGAGACTGGAATTGAACCCAGGTACTCCTGACTCCAGGGCTGGTGCTTTATCCACTACACCACCTAGCCACCCTTAGATCCAACATTTCTGAGAATAATTTGGAACTATACCCAAAGGGCATTAAAACAGTCCACACCTTTTATCCAGATTTTTATACAAAAGAGATAATAAGAAGGGTAAAAACTAACATGTACAAAAATATTTATAGAAGATTTTTAAAAAAATTTTCATCCATTTGTATATGTACATTTCCAGTTTATGAAATTTCCCTTCACCCTTCTTCTCACTCCCTCTCCTCAGTAGGGAACAGTCAGGTTAACATTTTACGTGCATGTTTTTTAAAACATATTTACAAATTAGCAATTTTGAGCATGAGGAATGAGGATTAAGGGAAAGAGATACATAAGAGATAATTTTTAGAAAGTGTTAATACCTTGCA
The DNA here is from genome assembly GCF_037893015.1 of Macrotis lagotis. Taxonomy (NCBI): domain Eukaryota; kingdom Metazoa; phylum Chordata; class Mammalia; order Peramelemorphia; family Peramelidae; genus Macrotis; species Macrotis lagotis. The sequence goes on along the minus strand of NC_133660.1, from coordinate 180,654,257 downwards.
ACAAGAAAACAAATCTCTCAGATCTTCAAATGGGCAAATGCAAAAAGAAATTAATTCTCTCAAAACCTCAATTGGTCAAATGGAAAGCTCTTTCAAAAGTAGAATTGACCAATTAGAAAAGGAATTGCAAAAGGGTAAGGAAGAAAACTTCTCCCCCCAAAAAAGAATGGAGTCTACAGAAACTAATGACTCCACGAGATAGCAAGAGTCAGTTAAACAAAATAAAAAGAATAGAAAAAATAGAAGCAAATGTAAAATACCTCATCAATAAAACCACTTACCTCAAGGATAGATCAAGGAGGGGCAACCTGAAAATTATAGGACTTCCTGAAAACATTGAAGAGAAAAAAAAAGCTAAACAGAAAATTTGGGCATCAAACAGGATGTTCAAGAGACACATGAAAAGGTAAAAGAAAAAAGGGGGGGGTGGTAAAAAAAATTGCAATCCATTAAGTTGAAACTGGCTATATTCCAGCATGGGGGTAAAAAGAAAAAGATTCTCATAAACCTTGAGACATGTAACTCTAACAGAGAGAATACACCTAGCCAGAAATGATGGACATTCATGCCCTATCCATGAGACTACTATCTAATGGGAGGTAACTGGCTTTAACCCCACTTGAGAGAAAGACACTAATAACTCTCAGGAATTTTGACTCTATTCGATAGAATATACAGATCTAAAAGGGACAGACACTTAGAATTATCTATGACTTAGATAGAATGATCAAAAAAAAAAAAACACTACTGCCCTAAAAAGGGGGACAGGAAAGAGATGGGAGGAGGGAAGAGATTGAATGGGGTAAATCTCATTACACTAAGAGGTACAAAAAACCTATGGTAATAGTGGGGAAGAAGGGAGCAGAGGAGAAACACCTGAATCTTCTCATCAGACTTAGCTTAAAGTCAACCTACACATACTCAGTTAACTTATAAAACATATAACCTTTCAAGTATTAAAAGGGGAAAAGGGGGGGGTGGAGAAAGGGAAGGGGAGTGGGGGAAATAAGGGGAAATAACAAAAGGAAGAGAAGGGAAAAGGGAAAAAGGGAAAGGGGAAAGAAAGGGGAGGGCATGATATAGGAGGGCAAACACACTGAAGGGGGTGGTTTTCAGAAACAAAAGACTGGGGAACATGGATAAAGGGGGAAAGGGGGAAAAAACAAACAGAGGGAAGATAGCATGGAGGGCAATAAAGAATTAGTAATCATAACCTTGAATGTGAATGGGTTGAACTCTCCCTTAAAACAAAGCCAATAGGAGAGTGGATTAAAAACCAAAATCCTACAATATGCTGCTTACAAGAAACTCATTTGAAGCAGAGAGATACATATAGAGTAAAGGTAAAAGGCTGGAGCAAAATATATTTTGCTTCAACTGAAGTAAAAAAAAAGCAGGGGTAGCAATCCTTATCTCAGACAAAGCAGCAAAAATAGATAATGTTAAAAGAGATAAGGAAGGAAACTTTATCCTCCTAAAAGGGACCATAGACAATAAAGTCATTTCAATATTGAATATATATGCACCCAGTGGGACAGCACCCAGTTTCTTAGAGGAGAAGCTGAAAGAATTACAGGAAGACATAGAAAGCAAAACTCTACTAGTGGGAGACCTCAACCTCCCGCTATCAGATCTAGATAAATTGAATCATAAAACAAACAAGAAAGAAGTTAGGGAGGTAAATAGATTGTTAGAAAAATTAGATATGTTAGACTTATGGAGGAAACTGAATGGGGATAGAAAGGAATGTACCTTTTTCTCGGCAGTACATGGAACTTATACAAAAATTGACCATGTACTAGGACATAAAAACCTAATGATCAAATGCAGAAAGGCAGAAATAGTGAATACCTCTTTCTCAGATCACAATGCAATAAAAGTCATATGCAATACTGGGCCAAGGAGATATAGACCCAGAACAAATTGGAAACTGAATAACCTCATTTTAAAAAGTGAGTGGACCAAGAAACAAATTATAGAAAGAGTTAACCATTTTATCCTAGATAATGATAATAATGAAACAACATAACAAAACCTATGGGATTCATTCAAAGCAACTCTCAGGGGATATATTATAGCTCTAAATGCGTATATGAATAAATTGGAGAAAGAAGAAATCAATGAACTAAACATGCAACTAAAAAAATTAGAGAAAGAACAAATCAAAAATCCCCAATTAAGTACCAAATTAGAAATTCTAAAATTCAAAGGAGAAATTAATAAAATTGAAAGCAAAATATCTATTGAATTAATAAATAAAACCAAAATTTGGTATTATGAAAAAAAACCAATAAAATGATAAACCTCTGGTCACTTTGATTAAAAAAAGAAAACCAAATTGCTAGTATCATAAATGAAAAAGGTGAACTCACCACCAATGAGGAAGAAATTAAAGTAATAATTTGAAATTATTTTGCCCAACTCTATGCCAATAAATTTAATAATCTAAGTGAAATGGATGAATATTTACAAAAATATAAGTTGCCCAGGTTAAATGAAGAAGAGATTAAATACCTAAACAACCCTATCTCAGAAAAAGAAATTCAACAAGCCATTACTGAACTCCCTAAAAAAAAAATCTGCAGGGCCTGATGGATTCACAAGTGAATTCTACCAAACATTTAAGGAAAAATTGGTTCCAATCCTATATAAACTCTTTGGAAAAATAGGGAAAGATGGAACTCTGCCTAACTCTTTCTATGAAACACATATGGTACTGTTACCTAAACCAGGAAGAATTAAAACAGAGGAAGAAAATTATAGACCTATCTCCCTGATGAATATAGATGCAAAAATCCTAAATAAAATCTTAGCAAAATGATTACAACAAGTCATCACCAGGATAATACATTATGATCAAGTAGGATTTATTCCAGGAAGGCAGGGTTGGTTCAATATTAGGAAAACTGCCAGTATACTCAATTATATCAATAACAAACCTATCAGAAATCATATGATCATATCAATAGATGCTGAAAAAGCTTTTGACAAAATACAGCATCCATTCCTATTAAAAACTCTAGAGAGTGTAGGAATAAATGGACTGTTCCTTAACATAATTAGCAGTATCTATCTGAAATCATCAACAAGCATTATATTGAATGGGAAGAGGCTATAGGCATTCCCAATAATATCAGGGGTGAAACAAGGGTGCCCATTATCACCACTACTATTCAATATTGTATTAGAAATGTTAGCATCAGCAACTAGAGAAGAAAAAGAAATTAAAGGAATTAGAATTGGGAAGGAAGAGACAAAACTCTCACTCTTTGCAGATGATATGATGGTCTACCTAGAGAATCCCAAGAAATCATCTAAAAAATTACCCTCATAGATCCTCAACTTTTTCTATGTATGTCTAGCAAGAAACAGCAGGAAGAGCTAAAAAGAGAAATCCCATTCAAAGTAACCTAAGACAATATAAAATATTTGGGAGTCTATTTGCCAAGACAGACTCAGAATCTTTTTAAAAACAATTATAAAACACTTCTCACACAAAATAAATTAGATTTAAATAACTGGGCAAATACCAATTGCTCATGAAGAGGTAGAGCTAATATAATAAAAATGACAATTCTACCAAAACTAAACTATCTGTTTAGTGCCCTAATGATCAAAATTCCAAAAACTTACTTTAATGAGTTAGAAAAAATTGTAAGTAAATTCATATGGAGAAATAAAAAATCAAGAATTGCCAGGAGCTTAACAAAAAAAAATGCAAAAGAAGGTGGCTTAGTCCTACCAGATCTAAAATTATATTATAAAGCATCAGTCATCAAAACTGTTTGGTATTGGCTAAGAAATAGAGTGGTGGACCAGTGGAATAGACTAGGTGTAAAAACAGGAGGTGATTATAGTAATCTGATGTTTGATAAACCCAAAGAGTCTGGGCATTGGGATAAAAACTCCCTCTTTGATAAAAATTGTTGAGAAAATTGGAAGTTAAAATGGAAGAAACTTAGATTAGACCAACACCTCACACCCTTTACCAAGATAAGATTAAAATGGTTACAGGACATAGACATAAAAAACAATACTATAAGCAAATCAGAAGATCAAGGACTAGTCTACCTGTCAGATCTATGGAAAGGGGAACAGTTTATGACTAAGGAAGAGTTGTAAAACATCACCAAAAACCAATTAGATGATTTTGATTACATTAAATTAAAAATCTTTTGCACAGATAAAACCACTGTAACCAAGATCAAAAGAAATGTAGTAAATTGGGAAGCAATCTTTACAACTTATGATTCTGACAAAGGACTCATTTCTAAAATATACAGAGAACTGAGTCATATTTTTAAAACAAAAAGCCATTCCCCAATTGACAAATGGTCAAATGATATGCAAAGGCAATTTACAGATGAGGAGATCAAAGTAATCCATAGCCATATGAAAAAATGCTCTAAATCATTAATTATTAGAGAATGCAAATTAAAGCTTCCCTGAGGTACAACCTCACACCTCTCAGATTGGCCAGTATGACCAGGAAGGATAATGATCATTGTTGGAAGGGATGTGGGAAATCTGGGACACTGTTACACTGTTGGTGGAGCTGTGAACTCATCGAACCCTTCTGGAGAGCTATTTGGAACTATGCCCAAAGGGCAACAAAAATGTACATACCCTTTGACCCAGTAATACCACTACTGGGTCTATACCCTGAAGAGATGAGGAAAAGGGGTAAAAACATTACTTGTACAAAAATATTTATAGCAGCCCTGTTTGTGGTGGCAAAGAACTGGAAATCAAATAAATGTCCTTGAATTGGGCAATGGCTTAGCAAACTGTGGTATATGTATGCCATGGAACACTATTGTTCTATTAGAAACCAGGAGGGACAAGATTTCAGGGAAGCCTGAAGGGATTTGCATGACCTGATGTTGAGTGAGATGAGCAGAACCAGAAAAACACTATATACCCTAACAGCAACATGGGGGTGATGATCAACCTTGAAAGACTTGCTGGTTCCATCAGTGCAACAATCAGGAACAATTTTGGGCTGTCTGCAAAGGAGAGTGCCATCTGTATCCAGATAAGGAGATGTGGAATTTGAACAAAGTACAAGGACTATTCCCTTTAATTTAGAAAAAAAAACAGATAGCTTATTGTCTGATCTTGTTACCTCTTAGACTTCTCTTTAAGGATATAATTTCTCTTCCATCACACCCAATTTGGATCAAGGTACAACATGGAAACAAAGTAAAGACTGACAGAGTGCATTCTGTGTGGGGGGGGGGAGCAAGATTGGGGGAAAATGTAAAACTCAAATAATATCTTTAATAAAAAATAAATTTAAATTTAAAAAAAAACAAAACATTTTCAAATTAGTAATTTTAGGCATGAGAAATGAGGATTAAGGGAAAGAGATACATAAGAGATAATTTTTATAAAGTGTTAATCTGATTCAATAGAGGTAGTTTTTTTTTTACATTTTCTGTGTGTTTTGTTTTTTTTCCCGATGGTTGGGGATAATATAGACCATTACCAGTCTAATATGGTTGTCCTAGGTCTCTGGATACTTGAGAGGAGTTCCTTCCATCAAGGTTGTTCATCTCATAATGTTGTTGTTATGTATTTTTTCTCTTGACTCTACTCCCTTCTCTCAGCATTAGATCCCACATGTCATTCCATGCTTCTCTAGAGTCCAACCATTTATGGCTTTTTATAGAACAACATTCCACAGTGTTCATGTATCATAACTTGTTTAGCCATTCCCCAAATGATGGGCATCCCCTCAATTTCCAATTCTTTGCCACTACAAAAAGAGCTGCTATGAATATTTTGGAACATGTAGGACAATTTCTTATGGATATAGTTCTAGAATTGGAATTGCTGGGTCAAAGTGTATGAACAATTTTATTGGTCTTTGGGCATATTGCTCTCCAGAAAGGTTGGATCCATTCATAACTCCACCAGCAATGCATCAGTATCCCAATCCTCCCACAACCTCTCCAACTTTGATCATCTTCCCTTTTTCTCTTCTGGGTCAATCTGATAGGTGTGAGATGATACCTTATTGTTGTTTTAATTTGCATTTCTCTAATCAATATTGATTTGGAACATTTTTTCATATGATTATATATATTTGAAAACCATATTTTCATATCCTCTGACCATTTATCATTTGGGGAATTCTAGCAGCTCTTTTTATAATAACAAAGAATTGGAAAATGAGAGGATGTCCATCAACTGGGGAATCACTGAACAAATTGCGATACATAAATGTGATGGAGTACTATTGTTCTATAAGAAATCATACGGGATGGGACTTAAGAAAACCTTGAAAAGACTTGCATGATCCAATGCTGAATGAAGTAAGCATAAGTAGAAGAAAATTTTTGATGAATTGATGAACTGCTGTGTTGATGAACTATGATGGACTTGCTCATCTTGGCAGTACAATAAACAAAGATAATTCTAAAGGACCTGAAACTGAAAAGTTCATCAAAATCCTGAAACAAAACAGTGAAGTTTGAATGCAGACCAAAGCTTAGTGTTTTCAATTTTAAAAAAATCGATTATTTTTTTCTATTTCAAGCTTTTTCCCTCTTTCTTATTTGATTCTTCATTCACAATATGATTCACAATATGATTATAATATGGATATATGGTTAACTAATAACATAGTTACACATGTATAACATATGTATGATATATGTATATGTTATACATATTACATATGTATAACATACATTAGGTTTCTTTCTGTCAGGGGGAAGAGTAGAAATGGGAAATGCAAAATCTTAAAAAATGATTGTTGAATATTATCTTTGCATGTAGCTGAAAAAATAAATAAAATATGAAGAGTTAAAAAAAGAATACAGACATGGTAAAGCTTATGACTTCTAAATATATACAACATTAAAAATTCTCTATATGCAAAAGGGCATAAGAAGCTAAGACCTTAAACATCCCTGAATTCATTCTGCATGCTATTCCTTTTTTAGTCAAGGTTTGTGAGTAGCATGAGAGGATAAGGCATTATTACTTAGCTTTACAATTCCAGATAAAGCAAAGCCCTATCTCTACAGACAAATCAGAAGTAGAAAATATGCTAGTAGGATTACAGGCTTCTGAAGAAGCTTTAGAAAGAACTGGATTTATTAATATCTGCCCTACTGCTCATGGAATTGATATGCTATCTGTTCAAGCAATACAAATCAGTATTTGTGTGAGAATGCATTGATTTGATATATTGTATTTGATAATATTAACATTTTCTATGAGAACTAGGTGACATTATACCTCCTATAAATTCTGGGCTTCAATTTCTGAAAATTGCATCTCCCCTACATATTTCAAAGTGGTAAAAAGTAGATGGGTATATAAATGAGCTGAGCAGTTATGGTTTTCTTGTTCTCATTCATATATCTTTTGCTACATAGGGAATAAAAATAGAAAGAAAAAGAAAGATTTGAATATAGAAGTGATATACAATGAGGGACTCAGAGTGGCAGCTGAGATGAAAAGGGGATTCCAAGTATCCTAGGAAGAAAGTTTTGTCCTGGCTCCCACTAGTTGAAGATTATCTTAGTTTTTTTTAATAATAGATGCAACTCTCAAATCTAGTGATTAAACATCAAAATTTTTTGTTATATTGATATATTTTCAAATATTTATTAAAAATGTCACCAATCATGACTGCTGTCTTGTTTTTCTTCTCCATACTATCCCATATTTTTATCCTCTCAAATTCTCCTAGTGAAGACCTTTACTTGTTTACATTCTGGTTTTCTGAAATCCTTTATGACTTCAATTCCACTCCTCATCTTCTCTATTTATCTTATCCATTTAACTATTCCATAATTTTATGTATGTGGGGAACTCCCAGTGTGGTAATATCCTCTACCAATGCAAATCTCACCTGTTTTTAATTTATAATATGACCATAAACCCAGAGCCAGAAAGAAACTTAGAGGTCACCTAATCTACCCCACTCATTTTAAAGATGACAAAATTGAGGTCTATCTCATGCAGTTTTAGAGCTCAGATGTTAAGCCAAGTTTTCTTTTTTAATTTATTACTTAATAGTATTTTTTCCATTAAATTTAAAGATAGCTTTCAATATTCATTTTTGTAAGATTTTGAGATTCAAAATTTTCTCTTTCTCTCCCTTTCCTCACTTTCCCCCAAGACAACAAATAATTTAATATGGGCTTTACATGCATGTGAGATAATGTTCTATGCTTAGTTCCTTCCATGCTATTTTTCATTTTTCCCAGTTTTTGTCCCAAAATTTATTTTTATCCCAGAATCTGAAGTCTTAGGATTTATAAAATAGTACATTACTATAGTCCTTTATGACTATCTTGTGTATAGATCCTATTCCACTGATCTACCATTCTATTTCTTAACCAATGCCTAATAGCTCTCATGATTATGATGTTTGTTCTTTATTCTCAAAGACCATGACATCAGGGGAGGTGATACCATAACAAGCATATGAAATGGATTTGAGAGAGGGGTGCTGTACTAAATCACCAGTCATACTTTATCCTCCAGAGTCATCCAGGTCCAGGGACCAGAAATCAGTCAGAATAACTACACGTGCTTCTGGATGCAAGGGAATAAGGGTTAAGTGACTTGTCCAAGGTCACACAGCTAATGTCTGAGACTGGATTCAAATTCCCATTCTTCTGAGTCCAAAAACTAGTCCTCTATCTAGTAAGACTAGTTCACCTTTTGTTGCATTTTGTCATTATTTTATCCTAACTCTAGAAGATAATTTTTGTCAGTTTGATTGGTGAGACACTGAATGAGTAGATTAATTTTCTTAGAATTACCATTTTTACTATATTAACTCAGTCTACTCATGAGAATTGATAGCTTTCCAATTGTTTAGAACTGATGCTACCTTTTGAAGTGTTTTGAAATTGTGATCATAGAATTCGTGGATTTGGCTTGGCAGATAGGTTCCCATATATTATACACGGACTAAAGTTACTTTAAATATAATTGCTCTGGGGCAGCTAGGTGGCATAGTGGATAAAGCACTGGCCCTGGAGTCAGGAGTACCTGAGTTCAAATCCGGTCTCAGACACTTAATAATTACCTAATCGTGTGGCCTTTGGCAAGCCACTTAACCCCATTTGCCTTACAAAAAAAAATATAATTGCTCTATCTCTTCATGCTAGGATTTTTTGATAATATGTAAAAATGCTGATGATATGTGTGGGTTTATTTTATAGCCTCTAACTTTGTTGAAGTCATTTGCTTAAAGTCCTTTTTATTTGATTCTCAAGGATGTTCTAAATCTACCATCATATCATCTGCAGAGAATGAGAGTTTTTTCTCCATTGCCTCTTAGAATTTCTTCAATTCTTTTCCTTCCCTTATTGCTAAAGCTAACATTTACTGTACAATAATGAATAATAATGGTTTTAACAGGTATCCCTGTTTCACCCTGTTCTTACTGGGAATGTTTCTAGCTTAACCCCATTATATATAATGCTTCCCAATGGTTTTAGGTTTAGATTAAAAAAAATGAGGGAACATAGAATAAATGGAATTTTCTTTAAAATAATTTTAAACAGACTTCCAGCAAAGATGGCAGAGAGAAGACAAGCACTGTGCTAAAGTCTCCTGATCTTCCCTCATATATAATATGAAACAAACCTCTTAACAGAAATCTGATTGACAAAACCCAGAAAGAGAAGCTAGGCAAAAAATATCTACCTCAAGGTTTGTCTTCCAGGATCATGGGTGAGCTGGGCACAGAAAGCAGAATCTGCAGGGAGCACAGGATGGGGTGAGAGATTGAGAGAAAGAGTTGCCTGATCAGCCTCAGTTTGAGAGCCTGAGAGTAGGACTAGCCTGATCAACAGCAGAGAGCCAACTGGGGAACAGAGGCATGAGTTGTGGCACTAACAGTCTTGGGGCTTACCAGCAGGGCTGGAGGGTGAGTCCGAGCTTGGGTGGGAGAGTTGCAGACATAGATTTCTGGACTCCTCTGGTCTGGAGGAATTCAGAGTCCATACATTCATTTCAACTGAAGACTCTTCCCAGAACAAACACAATTATAGCCATTCTCAGCCCCAGGCTCAGGTGTGAGCAGCAGAGCTCTATCAGCTGTGAAAAGGGAAAGTAATTACCTTGACCCAGGGCATAGCCCACCATTGTTCAAAGATAAAAGTATTCAGCAGCTTCAACCACCCCCTCCAGGTCAAGGGAAAGCACCTCAATCAAGGTCACAGACACACCAGAGAAAACAACCAGCACCCCCTATTGGCTGGCCCACTTAAAGTTACTAAACCCAGTAAGTAAAGCCTCTAGGGATCCCAACACCAAACCTCTGTGAACTAGCCCCTCCCCAACACAAGATCTTAGGAACATGGAGAAAAGCCAGTGAAAAGGAGGGTCTATAGAAAAATTCTTAGAAAGAAAAGACCCTTACTCAGAAAGACATAGAACCTCTGAGGAGAATATGATCTGATCTCCAGCACAGAAAGACTTCCTTGAAGAAATAAGGAAGGAGTTTAAAAATAAATTCAAAAATTTGGGAGAGAAAATTAAACACCTTGCAACAAGAAAACAAATCCTTGCAAAATACAATTAGACAAATGCAAAAAATAAAACAATTTTCTCAAAACCTCAATTGTTCAAATGGAAAACTCTTTCAAAAATAGAATTGACCAATTGGAAAACAATTCCAAGAGGTAAAGTAAAAAAAAAATTTCTTCTCTTAAAAAAAGAATAGAGTCTGTGGAAAGTAATGACTTCATGAGACAACAAGAGTCTATTAAACAAAAACCAAAAAAAAATTAGAAAATAGAAGAAAATGTAAAATACCTCATCTGCAAAACTACTGGCCTTGAGAATAGAGCAAAGAGTGATAATCTAAGGATTTTTAGTCTTCCTGAAAACATTGAAGGGAAAAAAAAAAGCCTGGACTTAATATTACAGTATTTAGTGATGGAACACTGCCCTGATACCACAGAACCAGAAGGCAAAAGAGTTATTGAAAGAATACATCGATCCCCTCCAGAAAGAGATCCCAAATTGAAATCACCAAGGAATATAGTAGCCAAATTCCAGAGCCATCAGATAAAAGAGAAAATCCTGCAAGCAGCCAGAAAGAAACAATTTAAAAACCAAGGAGTCAGAATAAAGATTACAGAGCACCTGGCTACATGAGTGTTAAGAGATCAAAGGTCCTGGAATATGATATTCTGAAGAGCAAAGGAGCTTGGAATGCAGCCTAGAATTCACTATCCAGCAAAATTGAGTCTTCTTCTCCAGGGGAAGAGATGGACATTGAATGCAAAAGGAGACTTCTAACTTTTCCTTATGAAAAAACCAGAGCTTAATAGAAAATTTGGACTTCAAATAGGAGAAGCAAAAGACAAAGGAAAAGGTTAAAAAGGGGGGGGGGTGTTAAAACAAAAGAAATAATGAAAGCTGCTATCCAATAGGATGAAACTGGCTAAATCCTTACCTGGGAGAAAGACCTTAATAACTCTCAATAATTGTAATTCTATTAGAGATAATATAATTATCCAGAAGTGATGGACACTCATGACTTTTCCGTGACTCAGATAGAATGATTTGCAAACAATACCCCCTTAAAAAAATAGGATAGTAAAGAGATGGGAAGATGAAAGAGACTGAATGTGATAAATCTCATTACATTAAGAGGTACAAAGCACCTATTGCAATAAAGGGGATAGAAGAAGGAGGTGAGAACCACCTGAATCTTACTCTCATCAGATTTGGCTTAAAGTTTACATACATACACTCAGTTAAGATAAGAAACGTATCTTACTTTTCAAGTATTAAAAGGGAGAACTAACAGAAAAAACAGGAACTAACAGAAGGAAGGGAAGGAAGGGAAGGGAAGGAAGAAGGGGCAAAGGGAAAGGAGAAAAAAGGGGAAGGGATTAGATATAGGAGGGCAAGCACACTGAAGATGGTGGTAGTCAGAAACAAAATCTGGGGAATATGGATAAAGGGAAAAAGGGGTAAAAATACAAACAAGGAAGATAACATGATGGGCAATAAAGAGTCACTAATTATAATTTTGAATATGAATGGGAGGAACTCACCCTTAAAACATAAATGAATGGCAGAGTGGATTAAAAACCAGAATCCAAAAATATGCTGCTTATAATAAACTCATTTGAAGTAGAGAGTTACATATAGAGTATAGGTAAAAGGTTGTAGCAAAATATATTTTGATTCAGCTGAAGTGAAAAAAACAGGGGTAGCAATCCTTATCTCAAAGCTGCTGCAAAAATAGATAGCATGAAAAGAGATAAGGAAGGAAACTATACACTGAGGATGCACCCAATGAGATAGCATCCAAATTCTTAGAGGAGAAGTTGAAGGAGTTACAGAAAGACATAGACAGCAAAACTCTACTAGTGGAAGACATCAACCTCCCACTTTCAGATTTAGATAAATCTAACCATAAAATAAACAAGAAGGAAGTTAATAGGTCAATAGATTGTTAGAAAACTTAGGCATGATAGAACTAAGGAGGAAATTGAATGGGGATAGAAAGGAATATACTTTCTTTTCTGTAGTACATGGCACTTACACAAAAATTGACTATGTACTAGGGCATACCAACCTAATAATCAAATGCAGAACGGCATAAATAGTGAATACATCTTCCTCAGTTCATAATGCATTAAAATCACATGCAATATTGGGCTAGGGTGATAAAGACCCAAAAAATCATTGGAAACTAAATGACTTCATTTTATAGAATGAATGGATTAAACAACAAATTATAGAAAGAATCAATTATTTCATCCTAGATAATGCCAATAATAAAACAATATACCAAAACCTATGGGATACACTCAAGGGGGCTGTCAGGGGATACATTATATCTTTAAATGATTACATAAATAAATTAGAGAAAGAGGAAGAAAGAAGACAAAAGAAGAAATCAATGGACTAAATATGCAACTAAAAAAAATAGAGAAAGACCAAATTAAAAACCCAAATATATACCAATATAGAAATCCTAAAAATTAAAGAAGAAATTAATAAAATTGAAAGCAAGAAAAACTATTGAACTAATAAATAAAACCAAGAATATGAAAAAAACAATAAAAAATAAAATAAATAAAATAAAAAACAATAAAATTGATAAACCTCTAGTCAATTTGATTTAAAATCTTTTTTTAAAGAAGAAAACCAAATTGCTAGCATCATAAATGAAAAGGGGGAACTCACCACTAATGAGGAAGAAATTAAAGTAATGATCTAGAATAATTTTTCCAACTCTATGCCAATAAATTTGATAAGCTAAGTGAAATGCATAAGTTCCCCAGGTAAAATGAAGAGAAAATTAAATACCTAAATGACCCTATCTCAGAAAAAGAAATTCAACAAGCCATTATTGAACTCCCTAAGAAAAAATCTCCAGGGTCAGATGGATTCACAAATGAATTCTATAAACATTTAAGGAATTACTGGTTCTTTTGGAAAAATTTGGAAGGGATATGGGAAATCTGGGACATCCAACTTTTCTGGAAAGTAATTTGGTATTATGCCCAAAGAGAAACAAAAATGAGCATACCCTTTGATCCAGAAATACCACTACTGGCTCTATAACCTGAAGAGATGATGAAAAAGGGTAAAAATTTCACTTGTACAAAAATATTCATAGCAGCCCTGTTTGTGGTAGCAAAGAATTGGAAATTAAATGAATGTCCTTCAATTGGGCAATGGATTAACAAACTGTGGTATTGTGTGATGGAACACTATTGTTCTATTAGAAACCAGGAGCCCTGGAATTCAAGGAAACCTGGAAGGATTTGCATGAACTGATGCTGAGTGAGAAGAGCAGAACCAGAACATCGTAAATCCTAACAGCAGCATGGGGCAATCATCAACCTATATGGGCTTGCTCATTCCATCAGTACAACAATCAGGCACAATTTGGGGGAAACTGTGGTGGAGAATACCATCTGTATCCAGAAAAAGAGTTGTGGAGTTTGAACAAAAACTAAAGGCTAATGCCCTTAATTTTAAAAAAAAGTTATATTATTATGCAATTTTGCTATCTCTTATACTTTATGTTTCCTCCTAAAGTATATGATTTCTCTACCATCACATTCAACTTAGATCAATGTATGCAATGGAAACCATGCAAAAACTAACAGATTTCCTTCTGTGGGGGTGGGGGGAGGGAAGCAAGATTAGGGGAAAATTGCAAAACTCAAAATAAATAAAATCTTGTAACAATCATTTTAAGCAGTTATCACTTTAAAGAAAATTCCATTTATTCCTATTCTCTCTCTCTCTCTCTAGTGTTTTTTTTAATTAGGAATGCATGCTGTATCTTGTCAAAGACTTTTCAGAGTCTATTAAAATGATCACAAGATTTTTGTTAACTTAATTGTTATGGTCAATTATTCTGATTTTGATATTTTTCCCTAACATTGAACCTACTCTATATTCCTTGTATGAATACCACCTAGTCTCAGTGTATTATCCTTGGGACATATTGCTATAATTTTTCATTAATATTTTATTTTAAATTTTGCATCAATTGTCATTAGGGAAAATATTTAATAATTTTCTTTCTATTTTAGAAATCTGTACCATTTCTGTCATAAAATGAATTTGACAAGATACTTTCAATTATTATTCTCCAAGTAATTTATATAGATTGGAATTAATTTTTCTTTAAATGTTTGATAGAATTCAGTTGAGAATCCATCTAGTCCTAGAGATTTTTCCTTGGAGAGTTCATTAATAGGTTGCTTAAATTTCTTTTTTTCTAAAATGGGATATTTTATTTTCTCTTCTGTTAATCTAGACAATTTATATTCCCATTACTATTGATTCATTTAACTTAGATTGTTGGATTTGTTTCATATAGATGGGCAAAATAGCTATTAATTATTTCTTTAATCTCCTCTTCATTGGTTGTAAAACTACTATTACTATTGTGAAAATAATATTTTATTTGCATCAGGATCTGGGAAGGATGAATTTAATTATTTTTATCTTTTGGAAATTGACTGTGAACGTTTTATGCATTAATACATGGTCAATTTGTGAGGTCCCATGTACAACTGAGAAAAAGATATACTCTTTTCCATTCCCATTCAATTTTCTTCAGAAATCTTTTATATTCATCTTTTCTAAAATTCTATTTGCCTCCTTAATTTCTTTCTTGTTTATTTTGTGGTAAGCTTTATGTAGTTATGAGAGGGAGACCAAGGTTCCCTAGTAATAAAGGTTTGCAGTCTATTTCCTCCTGTGACTCACATAACTTCTCTAAGAATTTGGATGCTAAACCACTTGGTGCATAAATGCTTAGTATTGATATTATTTCATTGGCTATGGTTTCTTTTTGGCAATATGTAATTTCTTTCCTTATCTCTTTTAATTACATCTGTTATTGCTTTTGAAAATGTCTAATATGCTATCCCTACTTTTTTCTTTTCTTCATCTGATATATAATATATTCTTCTCCACTCTTTTATCTTCTATTTGTATCTCTCTCTTTCAAATGTTTCTGTAGAAAATATTGAAGGATTCTGAATTTTAATCTATTCTGTCATCCGATTCTATTTTATGGGAGATTTAGTAATGGTTACTAATTGTATATTATCCTCAATCCCACTTCCCCCTTTATTTATACTTTTCTTTCTCCTTTCACTTTATCTCTCCTCACTGGTGTTTTGCTTCTGAGCACATCTCTCAATCTGTCCTCCCTTCTATTAATCCCTCTTTTTTCCTTTTCCCTTCTATTTCTGCCTTTCTGTTTTCCTCTCATCTAACATCTCCCTTTCCCTTTTCTTTTCTCCTTCCTTTCCTATTTCCATATAGACTAAGATAAATTTAAATATCCAACTGTGTATTTTATAACTTCTTTGAGGTAAATCCAATGACAGTAAGATTCAAATAATGCTTACTCGTTTCCTTCATTCTTTCTCCTGTAATATCTTTTATGGCTGGCCTTCCTGAAATGTAATTTACATTCTTCTGCATTCCCATTTTTTATCCTTAATTTTTATAGCATTATATCAAAATCAACTCATACCTACTCCCTCTACTTATGTATGTATGTTCCTTCTAACTGCCCTCATATACAAGAGTTCTTAGGAGTTAAAAACATCATTTTCTGGTTTAGAGATGCAAACAATTTAATCTTATTGAATAGCATTTATTCCTTAACTGTTTGCCTTTTTCTATTTTGTCTTGAATTTGAATATCAAATTTTCTGTTCCTCTTTGTTTTTTTTCCTCAAAAGTACTATATTTCATTGAATATCTTTTCCTATGAAAGTTTATGCACATTTTTTTCTGGGTACTTCATTCTTGGTTGAATTACAAGTTCCTTTGACATTCAGAATATCATATTCCAAGACTTCTGATCTTTTAATGAAGAAACATTGAGTTTTTCTGTAATCTTTACTGTGACTCTTGCCATTTGAATTGGCTACCTGAAGTATTTTCTCCTTGACCTGATAATTAGAGAATTTGAATTTTTTATTTTGGAATTCTCTTTAAGAAGTAATTGATGAATACTTTCAAGGACTATTTTTCCTTCTGGTCCTAGGATATCAGGACAGTTTTCTTTGATAATGTCATGAAAGATCTTGAAAGATTCCTTTTTTATTGTGATGTTCAAATGGTACAATGATTCTTAAATTATATTTACAAATTCTATTTTTCCAGGGAAGTTATTTTTCCAATGTATTTAAAATTTTCATCATTTTTTTTTATTCTTTTGATTTTGTTTGACTGATCTTTGTGGCCCAAAGAGTCATTAGTTTGTACTTGCCCAATTATAATTTTTAAGGAATTATTTTCTTTCATTAGTTTTTGTACCTCCTTTTCCATTTAGCCACTTCTATCTTTCAAGGAGTTGTTTTCTTCAGGGAATTTTTTTTCCCCATTTGATGAATTTTATTTTTTAAAGAGGTATTTTCTAAAGTCAATTTTTTTTGCTTACTTTTCCAAGTTGTTGACTTTTTTTCAAAATTACCCTGAATAATTCTCATTTCTTTTCTCAAATTGTCTTCCACTTCCCTTTCTTAATTGATTTGTAAAAATCCTTTTTGACCTCTTTCAAAAGGTCTTTTTGGGTTTGACACCAAGTTTTAGACTTCTTTGAGGCTTCACATGTAAGCATTTGACCATTGTTCTCTTTTGAAATTCTGTTTTGAACTTCTCTCTCTTCATAGTAACTTTCTATGATCCAGGCTCTTTTGTCTTTTTTGGTTCATTTTTTAATCTTGAGCTTTGCTCCTGGGGAAAAAGGGGTATTGTCCCAAGCCTCCTGTCATGGGATCCAGGGTGTTGGTCTCTGGCTTCCCACACTAGGGTCTTGGGTGGTAGCACCCTGTCCAATAAACTGGGTTAGCCCAGACTAATCATTCCTGTTGTGGGAAGGTTCCAGGGATCATAATTTGCCCTCTGCACTTGGAGTAGAAGCCTGACAGTTGGCTTTTGGCACCACTAGTCTTCTGAGGCCAGAATTAGGGGTCTTGCCTGCTGATTTATACTAAGACTAAGAGTCTCCTGGGTGACTTACCCACACCCCATCTGTGTAGAACAGTTCTTCCTTTATACTCCATTGTGAAAGAATTTTCTGAAGTCCTTCTAAGTTATTTTAAACTGGAAAATTCTTACACTCCTTTCTATGGATTCTGTCACTTCAGAATCCATTTGGAGCCTTGATTTAATATTGTTTCCAAAGGAAATTGAAGAGAGCTCAGGGAAATTACTGGTTACTATTTCAATAGTTGGTCTTACCTAAGAGTCCTGAAGGTACTATGTAAAATATCATTAAAATATATTCACTGAAAAGCTTAAAGATCAAGGGAAAAATGAAAAAAAAATATAGGGATAAAGAGAAGATATTTTGAGAACAATCCCCAAATATTTTATAAAGAAGGAATCATTAAAAACATTTGGTATTGGTTTTAAATGAGTTACCTAAATGAAAGAGCCAAGATAAATGACAATCAGATAATCAGTAATCAACAAACACAAGACACACAATAAGCTAAGAAAGAACTGAGTAATTAAGAAATAACTTCTGAGAAAACTGGAAAGTAGAAACTGCTTATATATAATTTTATATGCTAAAATAAATTCAAAATGAAGACATGATCTGAATATTAAATAGATTTATATTTTAAAAAATCAAGAAAGGCAGATCATATACCTTTACTATAATGAGTTAAAAATGAATCATCAACCAAAAAATAGACGCAAATAAAATGATAAAATAGGCAGAATTGGTTACATGAAATTGAAAATATTTTGTGTAAAGAAGAGCAATGCCTCTTGAATAAGAAGAGAAGCAATTAGGGGAAAATAAATCAAATATCTTTTATAATTTTTCTTTTCTTTCCCAAAAATTTTTGCATCAGATATCTTTTATAAATATCAGAGAGGTGGCAAAATGAATAAAGCACTGGGCCTAGAGTCAGAAATACATTAGTTCAAATCTGGTCTCAGAATCTTATCTTCAAATGACCTCAGGAAAGTCACTTAACACTATTTACCTTAGTTTCCTTCTCTGTAAAATAACCTGGAGAAGAAAATCTAATATCTTTTCAAAGAAAACCCCAAATAGGGTCACAAAGAGTCACTAACTGGGGCAGTTAAGTGATACAGTGGAGAGAGCACTGGCCCTGGAGTCAGAAGTACCTGAGTTCAAATCTGGCCTCAAACAATAATTTACCTAGCTGTGTGGCCTTGGGCAAGTCACTTAACCCCATTGTCTTGCAAAAACCTAAAAAATAAAAGGAGTCACCACTGAAATAAGTAAATAACAACAACAACAACAAATCTTTTATAAATGCTAATATCAAAGATATTTAGGCAACAAATAGAAATACATAAAAACAAAAGTTATTCCCCCCAGAAGAAATGTTTAAAGGACAAAATCAATTAAAATAATTGCAGAGAATTAGTCATATGAATGAATGCTCCAAAGATTAAGTAAAAAGTAAAATGTAAACAACCCTGGGTATTCACCCAGCAAATTGTCAATGATGATTAAATATAGTAAAATAAATATTAGAATGGATAAAAAGGCACACTAATTTAATGCTGGTAGAGCTGTGAATAGGTACAAAGTTTTGGAAAACATTATGGATTTCTACAAATTTGATGGATAATATGTCCTTATCTTTAACCCAGAGATTCTAATATTTGGCAGACTGAGGCAAACTAGAGTCAGTTACCAAACAAGAAAATTTCATAAGTGGCAAAATTGTTAAGAAAAACAAAAACAAAAACAAAAAAACTAGAATTAAAATAGATGACTCAAGCTGGCCATTGATTAAATAAACTGGGTCACATAAAAGTAATGTAATGTGATATTAGAAATGATTAATATAATGAATATAAAACAGAATGAAAAGACTCATCTAAGGTGAAATAAAATTAAGTAAGCAAAACCAGGAAAACAATGAACACAACTACAGCTTTAAAAATGAAAAGAACAGGGGTACCTAAGTGACTGGAATCAGGAAAACCTGAGTTCAGTTCCAGTATCAGACACTTACCTAGCTCTGGGACCTTGGACAATTAACTTAATCCCTTGCCTTGCAAAAACCAAAAAAAAAAAAAAAAAAAAAAAAAAAATGAAAAGTACTAGCACAGCTAATTTGTGCAGTGGATAGAGCACCTGACCTTGAATCAGTAAGATCTAAGTTTAAATCTGACCTCAAACACTTTATTCTTTTTTTTCCTTTCTTTTTTTTTTTTAAGTTTTTGCAAGGCAATGGGGTTAAGTGGCTTGCCCAAGGGCCACACAGCTAGGTAACATTAAATGCCAGAGGCTGAATTTGAACTCAGGTACTCCTGACTCCAGGGCCAGTGCTCTATCCATTGTGCCACCTAGCAACCCCAAAACACTTTATTCTTATTAGTTGTGTGGCCTTGGTTCACTTAATCCCATTGCCTCTCAAAAAATCAAAACAGCAAAAAGATTCAACACTAAAAAGAACCTATCACAAAACAAGAACAAAGGACCAAGTTTGTTCCCAATGAAAAGATATATGTTTTTAAAATATATTTATCTATCCTGTTAAATATTTCCAAATACATCTAAAAAATAAAAAAAATAATTTTAAATGCTAAATTTTTTCCTTCATCTCCCATTCTCCTCTTGAGAAGTCAAACAATATGATATTGATTTTTAATGGAAATGTTTCAAAGACTAGAGCCAGGAAGATCTGAGATCAAATATGACATCAATCACTTACTAGATGTGTGACCCTGGGCAAGTCACTTTCCCTTGCTTGCCTCAGTTTCTTCAACGTAAATGAACTTGAGAAGAAAATGATACAGTTTTGTGAAGTAAATCTCAAATGGGGTCATGCAGAGTCAGACATAACTGATCATCAAAAATACATTTTGGAACTGTTTTAAATAATTGTTTTAATCAGAATAATCTTCCTCACTTAATAGTTGTGCATTGCACCAGTGTTCTAGTTCTGCTCACTTCATTTACAATGAGTTCCTATAAATCTAACCAATTTATTCTGCTCACGTTCATCTTTCTTTATAGCAGAAGAATATTTCACCACAATTTTGTACCATAATTTGTTCAGTTATTCTCCAATTGATGGGCAGTATCTCTATCAATTCTTTGCCACAGAAAGAGCAACTATATATATATATATATATATATATATATATATATATGTACATATATATATGTACATATATATATGTATAATATATGTATGTATATATCTCACCAGCCTCACTTTCTCCACTAGAGCCATCAGTCTAGTGGTTAGATATGAATTAGGATACCTCAGACCTGGAAATGAGGCAATCAGGGCTAAGTGACTAATCCAAGGTCACACAGCTAGTAAGTGTTGTGTCTGAGGATGGAGTTGAACTCCTAGCCTCCTGACTCCAAGGTCAGTGCTCCATCCTCTGTGCCACAGCTTTACCAGTAGTACACAGTGTATGAATTATTTCACATTCCCTCCAGCACTTGTCATTTTCCTTTTCTGTCATGTTAACCAATATAATCAGTGTAAAGCAGTATCTCATACTAACTTTACTTTTCATTTCTCTAGTCAGTATTCATTTAAAGCAGTTTTATGTGACTTTTGATGATTTTTATTTTTTTCTGAAAACTTACTCTTCATATTCTTTGAGCAGTCATCTCATGGGTAATGATTCTTGATTCATTTACCTATATATTTGGAAAATGAGACTCTTATTAGTAAAACTTGCTGTAAAACTTTTCCCGAATTTTCTATTTTCCTTCTAATTTTGCCTGTTTTTGTTTATTTTACAAAAGATTTTTAATTTCATAAAAGGAAAATCATCTATTTTACTTTCTATGATCCTCTCCTTTATTGTTTGTTCATAAACTCTACCTTAATCCAAAGACCTGATAAAAATGTTTTCTTGAATCCCAATTTATTTATGTTATCATCCTTTATGGCTAAAGCATTTATTCACTTTAACCTTATCTTGGTTCATGGTGTGAGATATTTACTTAAGCCTAGTTTCTGCCAAACTGCTTTCCAGTTTTCTCAGCAATTTTTTGCCAAGTGATGAGTTCTTATGACAAAAAACTTGATCTTTGAGGTTATCAAACACTAAATTGCTATGATCATTTATTACTTTGCTTTGTGTTTAGTCTATTCCACCAATGAATCACTTTATTTTTTTAGTCAATACCAGATTGTTCTGATGATTACAACTTTATAATACAGTTTAAGATCTGAAATTGCTAAGCTGACTTCCTTCAGTTTTTTTCCAATTGATTATCTACAGATTCTTTACCTTTAATTCTTCCATATCAATTTTATTTTTCTACTTCTATAAAATGGCAGGACAATGAATAAGTAAATTAATTTAGGATTGATTGTCATTTTTATTTTATTGGTTCAGTATGCCCATGAGCAATTAATATTTCTCTAATAGTTAAGATCTGTATTTATTTGTATAAGTGTTTTTTAATTGTTTATATAATCCTAGAATTTATATTTGTAGGTATAATGCCAAGTATTTTATGTCACCTGCTATTATTTTAAATGAAATTTCTCTTCTCAGCTCTTGCTGTTAGACTTTGTTGATGCTACATAGAACTGATGATTTAAGTGGGTCTGTTTTATATCCTGCAATTATACTGAAGTTTATTGTTTTAATAAATTTTTAGTTGATTCCCCAGGATTCTCTAAGTATACCATTATATTATTTGCAAAGAGTAATAGTTCTATTTTTTTATTTCCTCATTGCCTTATTTTATTCTTTAAAAAATTTTTTCTTGTCTTATTGCTATGGCTAGTATTTCTAGTAAAATATTCAATAATAGTTGTGATAATTGATATGCTTTACCCATGATCTTATTGAAAAGAGTCATTTAATCCAATTACACATACAATTTAATCTTTTTTACCATTATAGAAGTTTTGAAGTACATACTATATATTTTTTATCTGTGTCAAAATTAACTTTCTTGTATGCTGACCTTTCAATTATCAATATTTTTTCCTCCCCCCAAATTTGATAAGTAACCTCTAATTAAGCCACATGAAAATGCTAAATATTTATATGTATGGTCTAAATACTGTCTTCCTGAAGACATCTGAGGCAAGCATCAACATTCATTGTCTTCCCTAAAACAAGATAAGTTTGAAATGGGTGCAGGATTTAGATATAAAGGGTGATCTCATAAGCCGATTAGGAGAGCAAGGAATTGTTTGCCTATCATATCTATGGAGGGAAGAAGAATATATAACCAAACAAGAAAAAGAGAACATTATAAAATACAAAATGGATAATTTTGATTGCATTAAGTTAAAAAAATTTTGCACAAACAAAACCAGTGCAACCCAAGATTAGAAGGAGTAGAACTAGAATAGTAGAAAATAATTTTTAATAGCCAGTGTTCCTAATAAAGGGCTTATCTCTAAAATATTTGAAGAACTGAATAAAACTTCTAAGAATATAAGTCATTCCCCAATTGATCAAAAGATATGAACAGGAACTTTTCAGATGAAGAAATTAGTCATCTATTGTTGTATAAAATGCTCTAAATCATTATTAATTAGAGAAATACATGTTAAAATACTTCTGAAGTGCTACCTTCCCCTTATCAAATTGGCTAATATGACATAAAAGGGAAATGATGAATGTTGGAGAGGATATAGGAAAGCTGAGACAGTAATGCATTGTTGATAGAATTGTGTACTGATTCAGCTGTTCTGGAGAATAATTTGGAATTATGCCCAAAGTGCAATAAAACTGTGATCCAGCAATACCACTACAGGTTTGTATTCCAAAGGAATAATAAAAAAGGAGAAAACCAAAAAGTACAAAAATATTCATAGCAGCTTTTTTGTAGTGGCAAAGAATTGGAAATTTAGAGCATACTAATCAGCTGGGGAATGGGCTGAACAACTTGTGGCATATCAATGGAATAGAATAGTATTGTTCTATAAGAAATGGTGAGCAGAAGGATTTCAGAAAAATCTAGAAAGATTTACATAATCTCGTCCTGAGTGATATGAGCAGAACCAGGAAGACATTTTACACAGCAACTCTATGTTATGATCAACTAATACAGACTTATCTTCTCAGCAATACAATTATCAAAGACAATTCTAAAAGACTTGTGATGTAAAAAAAGACTTGTGATGTAAAATACCACTCAGAGTATGAACTATGAAGTCTGAATACAGATCAAAACATACTATTTACACTTTTTAATTTGGGGGGAGGTTGGTTTTTTATAATTTTCATGATTTTTCCTCCTTTTCTTCTGATTCTTCTTTAACAATATAACTAATATGGAAATATGCTAAACATGATGGTGCATGTATGACCTATATCAGATTGCTTGCTTTCTTAAGGAATGGGGAAGGAAAAGAAGAAAGGATAAAATATTACAAAATGAATCTTAGAAAACTACCTTTGCATGTAATTGAACAAAAAGAATTTTTCAAAAAAATTTTTAAGATCATTTTCTTGAAATACATAGACAGCATGTCCTTAGATTGTCTATTTGTTTCTTTAAAACTAAGTACAAAAATCTTTGAAAATGAACTTGCTGATACCTAACTAAAGCTTAAACATTGTCTTACCCTTTGTAAACGTTTTATCAATCCTTGTCCTACTCTAAAACCCATGTTTTCCAGGTGAATACTACAACTTCCATTTCCTATTTCCCTGCTCGTGGACTTGTAAACACAGTTCAATATCTCAGTGAAAAAAAACAAAACAAGAAGAATACCTCATCTGATATTTCTTGCTTGCTATTTTCCAAGATTCTGAGTTCTTAGAGTGATGGAGATCAGGGTCCCAGCACAGCTTCCAATGCTCCAGTGAATATCACTGCTTCTGGCATTGCTACTGAGCTTGCTCTTTCAGTGTACAGTCTGGTGGGAACTTGGGAAGAGAAAGGAGTTCACCACATACAAAGAGTCAACACCAGGCTGGGGAGCTGAGCTGCAGGCATAACTGTGACCTGAGAATTTCTTGATAATTTCTTGAACTATGATGTCTAGGCTTTTTTTTCCCCCTGAGGTCATTTGTTTTTCTGATGAGATATCTTACATTTTCTTCTATATTTTTTCATTTTTTATTGTATTACTGTATCTTGTCTCATGCAGTCATTAGCTTCTGCTTGCTCAATTTGCTCAATTCTAAGTTTTAAGGAATGATTTTCTTCAATAAACATTTGTATCTGTTTGTCCATCTGTATATTCTTTTAAGTAATTATTTTCATAAGTTTCATAAGCATTTCTATATCTCTTCTTATATTTGACTACTTCTGTTTTTATGTTATCTTTTCCTTCAATATTTTTGGGCCTCTCATCAAAATTTCCTGGTACTGGTTAAAAATACAATAATGGATCAGTGTATAAGATAGGTTCAAAAGAAATAATAGTAAAATACTACAGCAATCTACTGTTTGACAAACCCAGAGACATCCGCTTCTGGGAGAAGAACTCACTACTTAACAAAAATTGTTGGGAAAACTGGAAAATAGCATGGCAAAAACCAGGCATAGACTCACATCTCACACTCTAAATTAAAATAAGGTCAAAATAGATACAGGATTTGGATGTAAAAGGCTACACCATAGATAAATTAGTAGACCAACAAATATTCTATCAGATCTATGGAAAGGGGATGTTTATGACCAAATAAGAATTAAAGTACATTACAAATTGTAAAATGAATGATTTTGACTATATTAAATTAAAAAAATTGCACTAATAAAATCAATGCTGCCAAAATTCAAAGGAAAGCTGAAAGCCAGGAAACTAGGAGTTCTGATAAAGGTCTCATTTATAAAATATATAGAGAATTGCATCAAATTATAAGGTTACAAGTCCTTCCCTGATTGATAAATGGTCAAAGGACATGTATCGACAGTTTTCAAATGAGGCAATTAAAGCTATATATAGTCATATGAAAAAAATGCTCCAAATCATTATTGATAAGAGAAATTTAAATTAAAACAACTATGAGGTATCACCTCACACCTATCAGATTGGCCAAGATGAGAAAACAGGAAGATGACTAATGTTGGAGAGATTGTGTGAGGGTTGTGACACTGATGCCTTGCTGGTGGAGTTGTGGATGGATACCCATCAATTGGAGGATGATTAAACAAATAATATTACATGAATATTTTGGAATATTATTGTTCTATAAGAAACCATAAATTGCCAGACTCTAGAGAAGCATGGAATGAGTTGCAGTATCTGATGCTGAGCCAAGAGAACAATGTACCTTGATGAAAGAAGCTCCTCTCAGCAGTTCAGAGAGCAAGGACAATTATATTAGACCAGCTCTGGACAATGTTATCCCCATCCAGAGGAAGAAAAACAAAACAAAAAAACAACAAACCCCCTTCAGAATTATAATTATATATATATATATATATATATATATATATATATATATATATATATATATATATATATAATGCTAACCTGACTCTTCACTGCTCAGGGGAGAGAGGTGGGAAGAGGGAGGGTGGAAGGAAATTTTGTAACTTAAAAATATGCATGTGCACATGCATGAAAAAAATAAAAATAAAAAAATACAAATATTTTTGTGCCTCTTTTACAAAGCTATTAT